>NC_056733.1:1204720415-1205000415 GCF_019279795.1 Protopterus annectens | reverse complement strand
CTTTAATGATCATTGCTCTAATCATTACTCTACAGGTATTATTCCAATACCCTATGGCCTTGGTTTAGGCAGTGGTATATTTGTACACAGTGCATAATTCAACCATCTTATAGCTACTTTCTACATATCTTACCTGGAAGACATGTGGGGGAATGTTTCCTAACACTTCCTGCCTATTTATACACATATTCCCAAAATTCTAGTAAAATTATGCATACAGCTTACTACCACTCCCAGGATTCAAACCATGGCTGTGTCTGCTAAAATTTCAACAACTTGTGCTTCATCAGAGTGAGCTATTAAGAAACTGCTGCCTTTTTCTTCAGTGTTTTCTGTCTAAGTCTCTCATGGTTGTACAATCTGACCTTGTAATTACAGCATTCTTATACAGACATTCCTAGACATATTTTTTATGCAGCATAGAGTGGGAAACAGTGGTTAACACAACATTACTATTCAGATATCAGATCTTGGTGAATGCAACATGTCATGCCATACAATACCAGAGTAAACACAACCAGTCCAGGATTTAGAACTTTATTGCCAGGCAGTTACAGTTTTATTTAAATATGACCTATACGGGACTATTACTGTCAAATTGTCTGGTTTATTCAGTACAAACCATACACATTTTTATACTGCTAGGTAACATTCCACTCCATTATATTTATTTGGTATGACTACTACAAGTAGGATTGTTACTCACCAGCCTCGTGACACAGCATTTGCAACCTACTAACATGGGTTTCCTGATTCGCAGCCTGCTCAGATGGAGCTGTAATGAAAATAGAGAAACATTTAAGTATACCTATCCATCACATACACAGGCTGGACTTTGGTACACAGTTATTGCTATGAATACTTACACACTGCTATGACATCACCCCTCTGTCTTGCTTCTTGGACCCACTGTTCCAAGAGCTCCCTCTTCCTCCATTTCAAGTCGGCATAGTGGTGCCAGACCTGCTCACCAGTCCGAGGGATACCAGTGGCACTGGTGAGATCACAGGCGAGACTTTCCCAGGCTTACACTTTATATTGGGAGCCTGAGTACTGGTCCTGCAGCAGTCTCACATCATGTTTTTTTTACCAGGAGTCCTACTATGTCCTTGGACTCCTGTATACCCCAGCGCTGCACCTGAAAGCACATACCCTCTCCTGCCATGCTGCCTACAGTGGAGAGCTACAATCAGGTATGAGCTGTATTCCTGCCTGTGGGGTTTAAATAAGTTTCCCACCCTTTTACATGATTGGGCAGTTTTGAAAATGCTGAGCTAAGATAAGCTATGGGCAAACCTGCTTAGCTATGGTTGGCAGTGCTTAAAGGGCAGGTTTAGCATTGCTTACCAATGGGCAAATCCACTTAGCTGGGTTACTCATTGCTTAGTATTCATATGTACACAATGCTTACACCCGGTCAGCATAGTTGTGCAATGCTTAGCATTGCTTATGTTTTATTTTATTGGACTACCACCTGTATGGAATTCATTCATCATTCATTACATAATATAGATTTATTTACCTTCCCTGACATCCCCCAATGTGCTGTAATTGCATTTATTTTTGTGTGACTATACTGTATGGGGCACTTGTGTTTATATGGGGGTTTCACTACTTTACTACAATGACACCTCACATCTGGACCTAATACACTACTCTGGCTGAGAAATATAAGTTACTTCCTACATAAATATACAAATACATTAAAATTGTAATGTTTACACATACAAAATGGAAATGGCTTTGGTGAGGCTCCAACCATAAATACCTACATCCAAGACATACACTCTGACCGCTATACTATTGTACTTACACTTATGTTGGATGTCTATTTCAACTTATCCTGCCATTTCAGCTGGGCTAAGCGTAGCTAAGCAATGGGCACACCTGTGCAGCTACGCTTAAACTTTATTGCATATGTGAAAAAAATATATATTTGTTGTTCATTTTACTTTGCACCCTTCAGAATATCCATGCTAATGATATACCTATTATTCTATCAACTTTCTGGGTTTGTAGGGACAATTGTCCCTTATGGCTTTGTCCAGATTTATTACTCTGACAGGTTGGGAGGTGTGTGCTATGTGCTTCATACCCTGCTGAAAATTCATGCTAATGCTAAACCTGTTATTCTATCAACTTTCTGGCTTTTGTAGGGACGATTTTCACTTATGGCTTTGTCCAGATTCTTTACTCTGATGGATAGGGAGGTGTGTGCTATGTGCTTCATACCCTGCCGAAAATTCATGCTTATGCTAAACCTGTTATTCTATCAACTTTCTGGCTTTGTAGGGATGATTGTCCCTTATGGCTTTGTCCAGATTCCTTACTCTGATGGGTTGGGGGTGTTACGAGCATTCTTGCTCTATTTAAATTGCCGTAGGGCAATTCTGGTGCACAGGGTGGGGGGTGTGTATGTTGTGAGAGCACTGATCTCAGACATCTTCCCTGCACTCGTACATAGAACCATATCCGTTTTACAGCATGGCAGCATGCCTTCATGAATATGCATGGCGCGCTGGTGTGCTGCACAGGAACAGTCCCTTTCATGCAGGAATAAGCTATTGCAGCATGGAAGTTTACTGAATCCTGGGAATGTGTCAACACTGTTTTAAAAATGTATGATTATATTACCTGCTTGCTCAAGTGAAGTCTGTAAACTCTGTGTAACTTGTAATCATTTTGTGATTTTTACTGTATGTTCTACCTTGGAGCTTTTCTCCCCGGGCCTCTGCTGAAAATGGATATGTATCCAGTCGGACTATCCCAGGTCAACAAATGTAAAATAAAATAAATAAACCAATGTCTCCCTCCATTCTCTTTAATTTTTGCTATATTCTTCTTTTTCTGCTAAGATTTGACAAATTTCTTATGTTTCATGTAACTAAATGTATTTTTATTTTTGCTCTTGCCCACCCCACCATGCTTTCCTAGTTAGTGCCATCCAGTATAATCCTTACTCTGGGCTCCCCCCTCCTCCTGAACTGAACATTGTGTTATTTGGCTCTTGCATGTATATAAATATGCCCTGGATATGAGTCTTTTAAGACTTTTCTTTTGTTCCCTTTTAGTATCCCTCACACTAATGCATTGCATGCCAAATTAGTACTGACATCACTATATTTTTATATTTCAACATTTCCATTCATTGGTCTCCTCTCCTCATTGTTGCTCACCTGTCTGTGCACCAGCTTCATTTGTGTGATAGTCCAACATTTTGTCTTTGCTATTTTACAGCTATTTACTATGCTGCTTACACACCGCTATTCCTTTACTTTGCATTTGTGTCTGGGTCGTTGTTTACTTTTCCCTTTTTTCTCACCATACATTTCTTGTCATGTGCCCCCCCCCCCATTTGTTACATCAGCAATGATTACTTATTTTTTCTAAGACATAGCCATTAAATGTATGTAACTGCCTGAATACAGAGAACTCATGTTTCTTTCATACATTAAGGTGGATTTGAATGTCTGCTTCTTAAGTCAGAAGGTGTATTTTGGTCAGATGAAGGTAGTACTGTAAATGTAGCAGCTTCATTGAATCAGAGACTGCACTTGGGCCCTGTCTCTAATCATTATGATCTGCTTTTTTCATATAGAAATGTCAACTTTAAACACTGATAAGCTATACAAGTGTGTTTAAAAATGAAATCATTTTTTTTCAGTTGAATGAATTCTGATTCACCTCTACAATCTGCTTGAAGGCGGAAGGCCATAAACCACACCAATGACTAAGAAAACATTTTAATCATATCAATGCATGAAAAGATAGCTACTTTTGTGCAACCTAAACATTTCCCAATTAATTCACCGAGGGTAGTACTTTTAGTTTCATACGTCACCAATACATTTGTCCTAGAAATATGACTTTATGATGATCAATTATACACCCTGAAATTGCTTTCTATCACACGTATCTCTCATGAGAATCAAATTAGAAACACCTGCTGAACAACTCAGTGGTTGTAAAGTGATATCTATCAATGGGGTCAGCTCAAGGTCTTCTTTTTCTGCATTTTATGGAGAAGAGTAGATATAAAGAAACAAGAAGATGAGAAGTGTATGATTTATAATAATATAGAGCGGTTTAAGTAGCATTTTATAAGATTGTGCTTGATAAGGGACGTGAAACACTGCCAATACAAGACATTGAAGGCATTTTTCAGACCTCATTTCACAAAACGCTGATAATAGGTAGGGTAAGAGGTCCATTTTTAGAAATGTTCTAATTTCAGTCCATCTTCCATGAAGTTAATGTCCGAAAAGCAGTATTCTACCTTCAGTTTCATTAGTCATTTTGAGTTTTCAGAATGTTTATCAATATGTTTCTGCATTCATGAACAATATAATTAAGTCCTCTGCTGTTCCTTTGTTAATATTACAGACATGTACAAGCTGTGCAAATCAAAGTCAACACCTTTTATAATAGCCTATATGGAGCTCCATAACTGGCCATTCTTGTGATTAAAGTGATTAAAATGCCTGAATGATTTTTACTTTAACAAAGTTATCTAAAAGTTACTCACCACTAAGTTATCTTCATTTTTGTGCAGACTGATTAAACTAACTCAGTGGTCATTGCCTCTTTTTTTGCTATGTCAGCTACATCCTTAGCTCATGAGAAAATGCACAGTTCTCAGAAGATAACAATTCTGGATTACGGGCTCAATGCTCTAAGTGGTTTTACTTAAGTTTTTCAATAAAAACAGACAAGTTTTGCATTTTGTTGATACTTAGTGTCAAAAAAGAAAGTGAAATCTCAAATACTAGATCAGTTTAACTAGCTTTATCTGCAAGGTTCGTGAAATCAGTAGTGTTCACATGCCAGAGGTCGAAAAAAAAACAAATAAATAAAAAGCATGTAATAAGATGGTAGTAATTTTATCGATAACTTAAAGATTCTGCTTTTCAGAGAACCAGGTAATAAGCAAAGCAAATATAACCATAACTCTCAGTTGCTTTGCATTTGTGAAGTGTCCTGCTTTTGGAAGTGGTTTAGAGCTGTGCCCCACTATTTGTATTTGTCCTTAGAAAGCTTTCTGATTTCTGCTCTTTCATTGACTCAGTTGTAGAGCCAATGATAGAGGAGCTCATCAACGTCAAAACAAAGCCAAAGGACCCCCCACAGGCTTCTGCATACACTGTAATTTGATCCGTTAAGTAGACCCATGTCTCATTGTGGCTAAAAGATAGACTAATAGCACAGTGAGCTTCTAGTTGTGTGTGCTGCTGGTCATTTGTTTTAATGGCATAATGTTATTGGTCTTTTCAGTGGACCAAAAGGATAATCTTCTTCTTCTTCTTTCGGCTTTTCCCGGTTAGGGGTCGCCACAGCGGATCACCTGTCTGACTGGCAGTGGAGTTTTACGGTGTCAAGTTGCCAGCCCTGCACCCAACCTTCCACAGAAGGCACACACACACACACACACACACACACACACACACACACACACACACACACACACACACACACACACACACACACACACACACACACGCACTCACAACTAGGGTCAATTTAGAGTGTCCAATCCACCTACTTTGGAATGTGGGAGGAAACCGGAGCACCCGGTGGAAACCCACGCGACAACAGGGAGGACATGCAGACTCCGCACAGAAGGCACCCCCCCGCAGAGGATCGAACCAGAGAACCTCTTGCTGTGAGGCGAGTGGACCAAAAGGATAATACAATTAGAAAATAGACCAGTAGTACAACAGTTCTGTACTATCGATCTACTTTTCTAGCTACACTGTGTTATTGGTTAATTTGATGGACCAATATCACAGTGCAGACAAAAACATGGACCAATAGTACAGGGGGCTTCTAGCTGCCAGTGGTATTGGTCTGTTTTTATAGCTGCAATATGCTATTGATCTGAACAGTGCAGCTAGAAAAGGGACCAATTATAAGGTGGGTGTATAGTTACCAGTGCTATTGGCCCATATTTTAGCTGCACTGTGTTAGCATCCACATAAGCATTCCTCGTGGTCTTAAAATTCTGAGGCTTTAACTTCAATGTTATCATTATTAATAGAGCCAGTAGCTACCATCCACAGAAATCTGACTCTACTGTTTAGGAAGTCAGCTGAGTAGTCTTATTTCTGACTAAAATGGTTCAGGATTAAGCATAAATATATGTCAGAATATGGAAAATTATAATTTCAGAACACTAAAGTCCAGACACTTGTGACAAAACTGTAAGTGCACTAAAAACAGTTAAACCTACTTTTTTCCATTTAAGCAGTGTTTGTGCTCCAAGACCCAAGGGTATGGTTCCATATCCATTCTTTTGATAACTCTTCTTCAAGAATACAGCAAAACAAATTCTGAATTGCCTTGCATGCAGAATCACTGGCATTTATTCCAGGAAAACATTAGTTTTCAGTGAACTATATTTGAAAATGAATCACTGAAACATGGAGTTTTGACCAGCTGAGAGGCTCAGGCTTACTGTCATTTAAATAACCTTCTCTGCAAAAGTATTCTGCCAGCTATGTCTTGCCAGCATTGTATAAAAATGTAAATAATACGTAAACAGTCAAAACAGCATAATTACTTGCAAATGAACTATCATCACTCTTTAGCACAATTTCTGTAAACTTTTACATCTAAAAATATAGTTTTCTGTGCAAAGTTATTCCAGTACGAAATGACAGTTGAAAGCAATAAATTCAGAGTTTGGTGCCATTAGGCACCTATATGAAGAAACATTTTTTGTCAATGTATTGATACTGTAGTATTAGACATTCTCTGTTATATTTATGATTTCTTATGTCGGACCTCACTGTTATTTATACAGACTGGTGGTGTGAAGCAAGGTAGACAGGCAAGTAATTAACTGTGGTTTGTCTGATTCACAAGTCCACAGAGACAATTTGCTGAAAACCACTTTCAGTGATCATTAACTGTGCACTGTCCCCACTGGTGTCCATGAAGTTGGTTTATAAGTTAGAGGGGTGTGGGTGGTCTTTTCCCACCACATACAGGGGTGCAAAGGGCTTGCCACCTGCAACAAAACTTGTATTCTACTTCATTAAAAGTGGCTTGCAACAAAATTACTTTGCACTTTTATCTGGCAGAGTTATTTTCTGCAGAGGATCATGATGAACCCAGAAGTAAAAGGTTGAACAAAATATCTTAAAAATGTCTTGAAATATAGTCGCCAAAGTTTAACAGATTCAGTGGATAAAGGAACCAAAGATTCAAATTGCTCATCTGAGTTATTGGTATGGATCTCCTTAAAAAAATAAAATACCCATATTCTTTATATAACAACTCAGCATCTCCTTAAACAAATAAAACTATATTTAACAATATGTTTCACACTTACAGTTAATTTGAATTGCTTTGCTTTGTATTTTGTCACTTACACACAGCATATCTTGTTAATATTTGAGGCAAGTTTTTGTGAAACACCTCAAGCATAGTTTCATTTTAGAAACACACTCCTGAACTGTGAAAAACAAGCTTTTTATCAAAAAGGAAAAAATATATATTTTATTTGAATTCTGCTTAAATATTTTAAGTTCCACTTATAGTGACCTGTGTGCGGATATGATTTTGTACTTTCTGATTTTTTTTTCAATGTTTTAGCCAAACAGTTATTGTTTGCATGTTTTGGTTTGTTCTGGAATCTTAGTCTTGTAGTTTAATTAGCATTTGTGGGAATATTTTGTTTATACAATAATCTGTACTTACATCTCTACAAGTATTATTACTAGTAAAAGCTGTTTGCATTTTGAACCATGGTAGGGCCTTAGTCTTGTTGTTTCATTTGCAGTTGTGGCAGAACTTTGAACTACTGCCAGATTTGAGCCTCATTTAGTCATTTATAGCTATGCTTTTTCCATAAATAGTATTAACTGGTAATTTTTTGTAGAGTGTGGTGCCTTCAACATCAGTATACATGCAGTATAGTGAGTATTGTTTACTTCAGTGCTTTTACAGCTGTTTATATTCAGTTTTATTGCTAGATTATGTTATTCTGCTTATCACTTACCTGCTTAAAGTTATATTCAAGTGCCTTTCTAGTCCCCCGTTATTTGTGTCTGCCCTACCCCTCACTATGACATTAAATTAAAGTTTATGAAGTTCAGACTTACTTGGGGTCATTGACCTGTAGCTCAGAGTAAAAGAACTAGAGCACCAATATTGTCTTTATTTGATTGGATCCTTCTGTTGCTAGCTTGCTTCTTGCAGCTTAAATCTTGCAGCTTAAATTTTTCCACTTTTTGTACCCACACTCTTTTCTTTCTGTACTTTTAAAAGGCTGTGTCTCTGGCCTCTATCCATTATGGCACTCTAACTTCCAAAGTCCATCCTTCCCCTCTTTCATTGCTATTATCTGCTGTGAAAGCTATTTAGGTACTTTTCTCACCAATTGTTTTCCATAGATCCATATTACGGAGTGCCCATCTAACCCCGTGTGCACCACACCATTGTATATCACCCAGTAAAGGACCTAGCATCATTGTCATACACTTTCCCAATTCTTCCAGAGCCAGTTTGGTGGATATGGGTATACTGAGATAATGCAACAATTGTCTAATGTTCACTGGCAACCATTTCATCATCGAAGAAAAAAAGACAGCATGTGAGAGATGTATATGCGCAATGTTTCTGGTGGCAAAACTCTTGCATACAAATACTCATAATAACAGTCTGGCTGTCAGAAACACACATGCTACACTTACCACATGGAGTATGCACTCTACACATAGACCTACTTATGAGAAGACACTTAAAAGCAATCTTCCTAAATCCAAAAGAAGTCTAAAACATTTCACCTGTAAAAATTATCCTCAGCAAATCCAAAAGAACTTGACAGAAAGAACATTGAACACTCCACATACAGCCACACTCAGGGGAGTCTCAACTACCAAGCCCATAAGGCACACCAATACACTACCCAGGACTTTTGTCAAGGGGTACTCCATTCTAAAATATACTGATATGACACTCACCAGGCTGAATGAGAAGAAAATAATGATCACTCGCTTATCTGGGCCAAGATCTGCCAAGTTACAGATGCATTCAAGTTGTAGTACCACAGGTACCAGTATGATTACATCACAATCCATACAGGTGTAAATGATTTGAGAAGTAGTAACCTAGACTAGATAAAGGGAGACACTAAGGAGCTCTGGTATGTGCCTAACATTGAGCAGCATTCTACCTTCATTAAGGCTGATGCCACAATGCAAACAGAATATGACTGCTTTAATAATTATCTTAGTTATTTGCATCATTCTAGGGAATTACAATATTTGTCATTCTGGGAGGTCATGACTAACAAGCCACATTGCTTTGCCAAGGATGATCTGCATCTGTCATCTTCAGGCTTTTGAATATTGGCTAAAACATTGTCCTCTCCCACAGATACCTTTTTTAGGCCATGCCAAATTGACAAACATTCCAACTCAGCAAAATCTACCAATGGAAATCTTAAGGTGCTACTGCTCAATGCCAGAAGTCTAAACAAGAAGCTCCACTCCCTCCAAGTTGTCCTCACCTTGAAGAATACATACATCTGTGCAGTTATCGAGACATGGTTTAAAGCTGCAGAGAGTACCCCAGCAATGTAAGTTTTGGTGCCTTCCATACATTTAGACCAGCAACTGCACAAACAGGGACTAAAGGTGGAGGTGTCTCTATCTTCACTAATAACAAGCATAACTCTAGATTGGTTAAAATGAATGACACCATGTAGTTCCTCCACATCTAGATTACCATAGACAAAGTGTCATACAATATCTTAGCAAGCTAGAGGTCACCTTCTTTGTCCCATGAAACCCATAGCTCATAATTAAACCTATTGGAGAAACGTACCATTCATCCAAATACCATACTCTTGGGGGACTTTAATTAATACTCCATATACTGGATACCTTGCACTACTGCAAATTTGCATGTGCAGAAATGTCTATACTTTGTAAATACAAACATCCTGGACCAGTTATTGTATGCACCCACTAGAGGTACAAACAAATTGGACCTGGTACTCATATATATGGGAGAATGGTATCCTACCCCAATTGCTGTGTCCTCCCTGGTAAGATCAGACCAGAAAGCAGTCTCCTTTGAAATAAGAATCTATTCTGTAACCCCAGCAAACTCTGTAAGAGTTAGAAACATCTCCAAGGCAAACTTCCTTCTATTAAGTGATAACCTGTGTCACACTGCCAGCCCAGCTATCTGGAATTATGTAAATAACTCTGTGTCATTTGTGAACATTGATATGATTTATACAGAACTGTATGTTATGTACTGAGCTTCAAGAATGTAACCACAGCATACCCTGCTAGAGCATAGAAGATTAACTAACAAAACCTAAGAATAGTTGAGGTTAAGTTACTTTATAGCTGGGCCATAAACAAGAGATGTTATCTCTCAGTTTCAATGCAGAAGCCGACACAATATCTAGAGCTAGAAGATTTATATTGTCTTGAAAGAAAAGTAATTATTAGGTTTAAAATGTAAAGTGTTTTATTGTTTTACAACTTCCAAAATCTGCAGACCTCTGAGAGATATGGATTTTTAACACAGAGATGTTAAATTATGTTAGCTTCTGTTTTAGCCTGGGAACTGAAGTCAGGTGACAAAAAGGTATGTCATCCAGGCTAACCCAACAGTAAAATGTGATATTGATTTAAGAACTCTTTGAGAGAGAGAGAGAGAGAGAGAGAGAGACTGTATTTTGTATTTTGTCTTAGACCTAGCAATAACATCCACTCATTATCACCATCTGCACTTGCTCTGTAAGTAAGATTTAGGGCATAGCATCTCTTTTAGATATAGATAGGGATATAGTAAAGATTAGTTTAGATGTCTTCTGTATTTATTTGAGACTGTCCTGCAATGTTGTTTTAAAATATTTCCTGTGATTTTGAACTCTAAAGTTACTGTGTTGATTGTCTGAGTATTGTCTTGTTCTTTTATTATTTATTATTAAATATATTTAAACCTACCTTTGTGGCTGATATTTGTGAGACATATTAACCTCTCAGAGTACTTGCATATGTATTTGGTGACACTATACAGGCCACTCCTAATAGCCTGGTGCTTGGTTAAAAACTACCATTTGGATTAATAGTAACATTACACATTAGGATTGGACACCCTTTGTAAGGGCCTTATAGTAGCTGATAAAGGTGGCTGGTGGCAGTTGGAACTACCTTATAGTTTGTGGAAAAGGGGGCATAGCTAGTAAACCTGTGCCAGCCTTTTCCAGGTGTGTGTGTGTGTGTGTGTGTGTGTGTGTGTGTGTGTGTGTGTGTGTGTGTCAGCTACTTGGGCAGGGACACAAATCTCTGGTTGGATAGAGAGGGTGCTGGAGGTCTTAGCTTGGCCACTTGGCTGAGATCTCAACCCTATAACTGAGCCAGTGGGGAGTCTTATTGTGGATCTGGAGAAAGAGGGAGAAACCAACCCCAGATTGACTGTGGTCTCTGTGTGCTCTTAAGGAAAATTGTACTTTACTGTCTGTGTACTTGTCATCCTCCCAGTGTGTACATTCCCTAGCTGTTGCCAGTGGTGAGGATTGAGGCTCCTTGATTACTGGGTAAGTGCATGGGTGTCAGAACCTGCCAAAATTTAAAGCCCATCCAAACCCATGTAAGACAACAGGCAATGCTGAATTATTTACATAAGTTCTGTGTGACCACATCATTGATTGCATAGACTCTGCTATGCCTACCAGAAATAAGGCCAAAACTAACCCAAGTTAAAATTACGAAGTGTAGAACCAAAAAAGATAAAATCTCTCTATATCAAACTCAGTAGACAGCCAAGAGTACTACTTAAGTCCAACAAAACAAATTTTGAGGTAAAGATAGCATCACAAGCCAAGGACAACCAAAAGATCTTCAGAGGGGCGTGGCCAATATGCCAGTCTGATAGCAGCAGAAATCCATAGTTCTGCTTAAATTTTAATATCCTGACAGGAAATATACTTTAATTTTTAGAAAAATCTAACTAAAAGTATACTAAAAGTTAGATTAACATAGACTCTTTATTATTTTCTAAAAATTAATACTTAGTCAAGAGATTTTTTTAATTATTCCTGTCAAGAAGTTTTCTACTGGAGATATCAAGATGAGCAACTTAAAGAGCCCACACCAGGAGAGTGCAGTGCAGAAAGTACTACATCTTATAATAACAAACATCTAAGAAGTGTCACTAAAAATGGACAAATTTGAAAACAAATTGGATATTATCAAACAAGAATGCAGTAAACAACTGGAACTTCTAAATGGAATATTAAAAAAACAATCTGAACAGATTCTTACCTTAGAGGAAACAGTAACTGACCTAGATACTAGAGTGACAGAAAATGAACATCACAATGAATTTCTTCTAAAACAAAACACCATGCTGATTGAGAAACTGGAAGACCTTGAAAGTAGATCAAGGAGGAATAACATAAGTGTATATGGAATTCCTGAGAAAGAAGAGGGTGCTAACATGATTAATTTCCTCAATAATTGGTTTTCATCAGCACTAAACATGCCTGAATCCCTCTCTTTTAGAATTGAGAGGGCTCATTGGTCCCTGGCAAATTCAGCTTCATCTCTGAGTTCATCTAAACCCAGGTCTATAATAGTAAGATTTCTTTCCTCGCAAGACAAGGACTTAGTGCTGAAATCAGCTTGGAGTAATTCCGCTATCAAGATGGGTGAAAAAGTTATCCATATTGACAATGACTACACCTCTATAGTCATATCCAGAAGAAAGGAGTGTGTTCCTCTAATTAAGTCCTTGAAAAAAGTCAATATTAAAGCTCAAATTCCTTTTCCTGCAAGAATAAAAATCATCTTGCCAGAAGGAGGGAAGATCTTTGATTCTCTACAAGAAGCAGTAGAATTTATCCAAAAGAAGAAAATACTGTTGGGCATAGAAGAAATGGAATGGTCATCCCAGAGTTTGAAGAGACAGGCAACAAACAATGGATGGTCTGCGAAGGAAGGAACAAACAAAACTAAGAAACTAAAGGACAAATGAATAAATTCATTTTAATTTTAAATGCTTTGTTTTATGAATTATAATATATTTGATTCTGGAAAGTATCTATGCTGTAAGGTAATGTGAATCATTTTTATTATTAACTTTCTCTTTTCCTTTCTATATCCACTTTGCATTACATATAGTACTAAGTATTTGAATAACATCCTCTCTCTCTCTTCTTTCTTCCTATTCTTTGTGTTACCAATGTTCCTTTTCTCTCCTTTCCCCGTTACAAGTACTTTACATACTTTTCCCTTTTAAATAACTACACATGATGTATGTCTTCTAATTCTTCAGTAATAGTATAATTTGACTTAATACCAAAGTGCATTTTTTCTAGTGGGTCAGTGGTGGGGTAACAAGGTGTTTCTGATTAGTGTTTCTAACTAGATGTTTTAGACTCTTTGTTTAGATGCAAATAAACATTAATACAGTACATTGATGGTGTTTTATAGATAGCTATATATATATATATATATATATATATATATATATATATATATATATATATATATATTCCTTTTTTCTCTCTGGCCTGGTTAACTGGTGGGTAAATGATTGAAATGTTATAATATGATTTCTGATTTGAGGCAGCTGTTGTTACTTCTAAATAGCTGTTTTTATATGAAAGGGTTATTTTTTTCATGATGTTGATGTTTTGTGAGGAAACTGGTGGTTTGTGCGACTGTTCTCATTGTGAAGATTCATGACATGCACTGACAAGGCAGCTTGAGTGTTTTTTTTTTTTTGATTTCTGTAAACTCTAAAAGCTTCAAGATCAGAATTTCCTGCCTGAAATGCTTTTTTCTTTACTAGAGACAATGTCTGTTGTGCATGAGTCTATTTATATACTTTTTAACAAGTTTATGAAGCTGCAGCTTGAGGAAACAACAGTGATGAGATAATTTGACCTTTTGAATTTGTTAAATGGTTGTACTTGGTATTCCTTTCTCTTGAAATTCTGTTATCCTTCACTAGATACTTTAAATGGTAAATAATTAGTTCTGATAAAAGTGTTTAATTCTTTTGAAAATGCCTATGTTCTCTTATAGATGCATACATTCTGCAGATTCAATGGCACTATTAGTAACTAAATGACATCAAGTGAACTAGGAGCTGCATTAGAAAACTCATTATGCATATTAACATCAGACTTATGTTATATGGGTCTATGTCAAATAAACAAATGCTTGAAATGTCAAACGTCATATGGTTGAGACCATATGATCGACATTTCAAGTG
Source organism: Protopterus annectens (assembly GCF_019279795.1). NCBI lineage: Eukaryota > Metazoa > Chordata > Ceratodontiformes > Protopteridae > Protopterus > Protopterus annectens. The sequence continues at coordinate 1,204,986,171 of NC_056733.1, read as the reverse complement.
TTCAAAGGTTGACTTTAATGGTGCCATACGGTGCAGAATGGGAGAATTTCCCTTTTCTCCACAGAGTTGGTATATTTAAGTAGGAGGGTGTGGGGGGTGCAGGGTGGCTTGCCTCCCTGCTTGCACCGTTAAGGTATGTTTTTTCTTTTTTTTTTTTTATTATATATTCAAACTTTCAAACATCAACCATATGTAATCGAACATATGGTGTTCGACATTTTGAAAGTTCGAATATATAACATAGACCTGTTATATAACTAAACCTTTAGTAACAAAACAGAGGGTTGTGAAGCCCTTTTTCTCTCTCCCCCTCCCCTTCCTGATGAAAGACATCAACATGGATATTGTTAATACATATAAGTAATATGTGTATAATTGCAAAATATAATAGTTATGTTGTAATAAGTGTTATATATATTCAACAGATCCTTACATGAAAAATGTTAGATAGATGACTGACAAAATGGTGAAATTATCTGATGTTTCTTGAAAAGTCTTGGAAATAATGACAATCTTCTTAACCTTCAGCTTCTAATGTTTATAAATACTTTTATCTGATGTGTATTTCTGGCATATCTACGTATTAGAGGTGCCATTATCATATGTGACATATTCATATAGCTTCAGATATATTGGACACTCTCATTATAATGTATATTTCATGGATTCAGATTTCTTTAGTTGCTTTCATAATGCTTTTTTTTTGTTTTTATACTATATTCTAAGCAGAGATGGATAATTTGTGTCATTTGGTATTGGAGAGGTGGTGGATGGATGGTTTAGTTAAGTTTTTAACTAAACCAGAAACTTTATGTTTCATGTATGTGTTTGTAAATAGTTTTGGGTTTTTGAAAGTAATGCTTAATACATGTAATGCATCGATGATCAGTACGTTTTCAGTAGATTTCAAGTCAACACAGAAGAAAGGTCTTTCAGTTAGTAATAACATACAGATTATAATCAATGTCTTATAAATGTTTATCATTAAATATTAATGGTTTGAACAATAATGTCAAAAGAGCTGGTTTGCTTAAATATATCAAAATGCATAAAGCCCAGATCATCTTTTTTACAGGAAACCCATTTATTATAAAAAGATCTACAAAAATACTCATTCAATGGCTATACCATTCTGGCTGATTCATGTTTCAAGACTAAGAGAAGGGGCAATCTTATTCTGTGGAAAAGTACTCATACTATGCCAAGAATTATAGATACAATTTCAGATAAAGATGTAATGCTAAGCATGGTTATTTTGGAAATCAATAGGAAGTATTATACTTTGATTAATACATACTGGATACCAGGACTGAGTACTAAATATGTCGACAAATATCTGGACCTGATTACTTTAAATGCAAAAGGGGAAATTATAGCAACATGTGATCTTAACTGCCTATTATCAGGCAATGATACTTCTAAATATGGTAAAATAAAACTAACTTCTCAAGCCAAGAAGTTAAATGACTTTACAAACCAGATGAACCTTAAAGATATACATGATCTAAGAGAACATTATTCCTTATTCTATAGGTGCTAGTCTGGGTGCTAACCCAGACTGAAATCTTTTCCCCTCCTACTCATACCCCTTTCCCCACTCCCCTAACTTAGGCCTCCAACCTAGGCCTCTAAATCATGTTACTTTTTTTTCATAGTAAGATGATAAATTATAAATACTTTACTCTGTTGTGCAATACTCACTTTGTGTTTAGTATACCTGTTTTGTTTTACTTAGTTTAACTTTTAGCATAATGTCTATTCTATAATTATATTACTATATTATTTCTTTTAACCAATGCTACTACTGTACTGTTTTCATACATGTCTTTGTTATATGTTGTTAACTTTGTTTACTGTTCATGCTGGAGCTTTTCTCCCCGGGCCTCTACTGAAAATGGACAAATATCCAGATAGACTAGCCCGGTCAACAAATGTAAAATAAAAAAATAATAAATAAATATTTACTATTCATATCGGTTTGGCACACAAACAAACATTGATAAGGTCTTTGTATCAAATAATATATACTCTAAAATAAGTGACGTATCTATAATGACTTGTCAACTTTCGGACCATAATGCTATAAACTTCACTTTAACTACACATACAGATTATTTAAGATTTCTACAGAGAATTCCTGCTTACATAACTAAGTTAAATGACTTTAGGGAATGGATAATGAAATAAATAAACATGTTTATGGAAACAATTGATAATGGTGAAGTGACTGATACTATATTATGGGACACCTTTAAAGTTTATATATATGGTAGAATAAAATCTTGGTACCTTAAAAAAAGGAGAGAGTGAGATTTAGACTTACAAAAAAACACAGACAAGATAAAAATGGATGCAAACCCAAATAACAAAGTAGCACACAACAAAATTACTAAGTTAAATAAAAAATACTTAGAAGATCTGAATCATAAGGTAGCCATAAATCGGGAAAAATTGAAATTACAATCTTATGCTGTAAATCCCAAATATCTACATAAAATAGCAGTAAGATCCAAAAAATAAACAATCAAAATCTTATTAATGAGATTAAATATAAAAGTGATGGTTAAGTTAAGAGTACATCTAACTTAATGGGTATATTAGAAGTGTTCAAAAACTACTATAAAGATATAAATAATAACAACACTTTTGGAAACAGATAATGTAATTAATACTTTTATTCAAGAAAATATAACTACTAAGATGTCAATGCAACAAAATAACTTATTAAATAAACAAATAACACTAACAGAAGTGAAAGAGCAAATAAAAAATTTAAAAGATAATAAAGCTCCAGGACTGGATGGAATAATTTCTGAACTATATAATATTTTTCCTGAATATATAATAAAGAAAATGATGAGTGTCTTTACTTTGGTTAAGCAAAAAATGTATAACACCCCCATCGTGGAAATACTCAGTTATCTCCCCCATATTAAAACAAGATAAGGACCCCAAATCTTGTGATTCATATAGGCCAATTTCATTACTAAACACTGATTATAATTTTTTCATGACAATATTAGCTAATAGGATAAATAAAATATTACCTAATTTATTACATAATGATCAGGCAGGGTTCACTCTTCCTAGAAAAGTGCAAGACAACATTATTAAATTACTGTCACTAGCAGATATAGCATGCAAATACAATAAGCAATTAACTATTATCAGGCTAGACATAGAAAAGGCTTTTGATTGTAATAGTTGGTCTTATCTACAAATAATTCTGATTGGTTTTGAATTCTCATATTTGTCAACTTATTAATGAAAATTTATAGTGGGGCACAAGCTTATGTGAAAATCGGATTATGTCTATCCTCGCCACTAGAAATCCTCAAGGGAAATAGACAAGGTTGACCTTTGTCACCATTATTGTTTGCTCTTTCAGTGCAACCTTTTGCTACATATATCAGAAATGAGCAAAATATAAAAGGCTTTCAAATGAAATAGGACTATTATCCTAAGATACAATTATTTGCTGATGATATGTTGTTAATGTTGGGTGATATTGATGGTTCTTTGCATGATGTTATAAATACCCTAAGCAAGTTTGAAAGAATTTCAGGGCTTAAATTTAACCATAATAAATCAAAATATGACTAATTAACAAAAAGATCAACAAAAAGGGAGAATAGCCTGTTTAATTGGGAGAATGATGTGTCAGAATATTTGGGTGTCAGTATAAAGAGTGCATGGAAAGAGTCTGTTAAACTAAACTACAATTGTTTAATAACCACCATTAGTGAACTAATCAAAAGATGGAATAAAATATTCTTCACAATGGAGGATAGGCTCTCTTTAACTAAAATGATAATTTTACCTACAATTTTGTTTGATATACAGTCATTGATATTACCCCCTCCCAAATATGTATTTTAAAAATAGATCCCATGCTACTTAAATTTTTATAGTTCCCCTTAAAACCTAGGATTGCATATAAATGGCACATTAAAGTTTGGAACAGTAATGGGATAGCACTCCCTAGCCTAGATCTTTATTCCAAATCAGTTATAATTAATTTAATATTACATTGGATCAAACCTAAGTATATATCTGGCTGGAAAAAAAATACATGAGATTCATATAACCAATGTCAAAACTATAGAAAATCAATTACAATATGGAATGAGTAAAGTTCACTGGCTTTTACACACATTTTGTTTATTTAATAAGAAGTTTGATCATTTTTTATGGCATTAATCAAATATTTAATAACTTTAAAATATAATTGATTGTAATTACAACATTAAACAATTTCTATTTCGTATATTCCCTACAGCATACTCCCCTAATTGCCTAGATTATTTCAACATCAACGCGATGCAAAAATTAAAGGAAAATAACTTGATATTCTGGCATCAGTTTATTGAAAGTAAGAGCATTAAACCACTAAACTCTCTTTTATGTAGTTTTGATAATAGTCAAGACAGTTGGTTGTTTATACACTCATTACAGCAGTTTAAAGAAAACAAAATGAGAGTATCAATCAACCTAGAGACCGAATATATACCTAGTTTGATTCAGCTTTTTATTAGGTGTCTTGAAAAGACAGATAATCAAAAATTAAGTATCTCACCTATCTATAAGATGCTAAGAGAAGACACTCTAAAGTTTGACACAGATTTTTGGACTTACTATGTAAAGATTAATGGAGAACAATTATCTGATGAATCCAAAAAATTATTATTGAATTCTACATATGGTACCTCTTCTTCATTATAGTGGAGATTGTATACATGGAAATTTATGAATAGGAGTTTCTATACTCCACATAAAATAAATCTTATACTCAAAAACAGGGAAAGTAAATGTTGGAAATGTGATGAATTACTAGAGGCCAACTGGATTCACATGTTAATTGAATGTAGAAATGTTGTTCAATACTGGAAAGACTTCAGATATTTTATAAATGCTTTATGGTCTGATAACTGTCACATTTCTAACTCACTAATCCTATTCAATGTTCCTATACCTAATGTAATACCTAAATCTCAGATTCAGTTACTCTGGTCAATTCTTGCAATTGCCAGAAAAGTTATTACTTTGAACCAGAAAAGTAAACAAAATTTGTTGTTTAAAGATTTTATTAATTTAGCAAAAGTTGTTTGTAAAAAAGAACTGCAAACCATTTGTTATAGAACTCATAACATTACTCATAAAAAATAACATGGCAAAAATTGGAAAACCTTTTGAACAAATACTGATAACTTTTCATGGATAAAATGATTGTTTATCATGGATGAATGTAAATATTGTAAATAGTTTTGTCATTGTTTTATTGTATTTGTTATATGTGCATTTGCAAATGTTTATAATGAAAACAAAATAAAAATGTTTTTGAAAAAAAAAAAGATCTTCATTAGTTATGTCTAAAACCTTGAATGCAGCACACATTAGTGTGCCAAACTGTTGGTAAATGGAGTCATGTTCATGGAACTGGGAGAGATATAGCAAATCTTTTGGCTGACAAATTTAGCACCAACTTTACCCCCCTATTACCCCCCCCACACCAGAAATACTACCTAACATAATCTCTGCAACTATCAGTATGGAAAAGGTCTTAGATGCATTCTCTATGGAAAAATTCACTCTAAACTCGACCTTCAACACACTGAAAAAATACACTGGAGCCAAATCTATCTGTAAATCAAATTTCTTTACTGGTGCTTCTGATATCTCGACTGAATGCCTTCAAGGAATAACTTAAGCCACCACACAGCTCAATAAATCTCAGTGCGGTTCCAGCCACAAAATACATGAACACTTAATTAAATACAACAAGTAAACAAACCCTTAAAGCCCCAAGCACTTTTCAAAAGTGAATACATACCATAAATACAATATGAAATACAAACAACAAACATTCACATTTTCATACACATTTGTTAAAAAAACTGTATTTCCACTAAATGTCATACATAAATATCCAAACGTTAAATATTTAAATTCACTTCCAGATTCATACCCCTGGGTTGTAAATGTTAAAATTCAACATGAATCTGCTTTCCATTTTAAGTAAACTGGCAGTGAAGTCTCCCCCCTAACTAGGTAAGGTCTTGCCAGAATGCTGAGGAAAAAACTAGCATCAGAACCTCCATGTGCTTTATGGAAATATTCAGCAACAGGACTGTCAAAAATTGCAATTTCTAATATCCCCTAGATACTCAAGTATTCTGATTTTGACCGTATGTTAGGTCTGTCCTATATACCACTTAGTGGGAGTACAACTGCATCCCACTACATAAACCACCCTACAAGAAGTGCACAAAAATCTATCCATGGAACGAAAAAGTCTACCATTAATTTTGCAGATTCATTTTGAGTTTTAGCATTTCACAATCCAGAGGTATGAATCTGGAAGTGAATTTAATTTAAGGGTTTGTTTGCTTGTGGTATTTAATTAAGTGTTAATGTATTATGTGACTGGAACAGCACTGAGATTTATTGAGCATCAGCCAAGGTACCAGAATCATCAGTAAAGAAAACTGATTTACAACTTGATTTGGTGCCAGTGTATTTTTTCAGTGCATTGAAGGTCAGGTTTGGAGTGAATTTTTCCTTAGAGAGTATTGCTAAGACCTAGATTTGGCTCCAGTTTATTTTTTCAATGCACTCTCTAAGGCCAAGAATACAGCTTCAACGGGTCTCCGTAATATCCCAGGATGCTTCCTAAATAGCTGAAGTTTGACCTGTCAAGGTCACTATTGTCACTATGAAATCATAGCCTCTGCACAGGCTTTGTGCCATGCAGATGGAAGACTGTAATAATCATCCCACTTCACAAGGGTGACATATCTCTCAACTGATCAGATTTTTGCAGAAAGTCCAGAGTTTTGCTTCATATTTTTTGTCTGTTTCTCATATAATTGTTGTTTTCTGGAAAACCACATTAGCAAATCATGGAGACGTGAAGTCAGAAAATAATAGCAGACATTTGAGTTTCAGACTCCATATCCTTCAGAAAGTTTATGCTAAGGCAAAACTCTTATTCTATCAACTATCCATATTTGTAAGAACAGTATTTAAAAAGTGACCCTATTTTTGGGCCTTTGTCCTCCCATTACTTCTGTCTTTTCCTGATTTCTTGCTCAAAGAGGTTGAGAGGTATGAAGGTTGGACCAACAATGGATCCCATGAATTACAGACCCATTAACCTGACTAGTCTAATGTGCAAAGCATTGAAAAGAATTATCATGGAAATGATTAACAATGACATAGTAAACCTTCAGACACTAGACCTAACCCAGTATGATTTTGTCAAAGGCAGGTCATGCCTACTAAACCCATGTACTTCTTTGAGAAGGTTACCAAGGCAACAGATGATGGCAAAATAGTGCATACTGCCTACCTTGACCTCCGTAAGGCATCCAGTTCAATATTCAACTTGGGCATTGTAAACAAACTCATGGAATTAGGCATAATCCCATATGTAATTTTCTGGATATCTATTTGGCTCACATATAGTACTCAGGAAGCTAGGACTGGACAGACCTTCTCCACAAAGAGGCCAGCCACCAGTGGAGTCCCTCAGGGCTCTGTGCTGGGTCAGCTCCTCTTTGGCATCTGTTTTTCAGAAGTCAAGGCCAATGTCAAGGATGTCTGGTTTACAAAGTCTGCAGATGACTGCAAGCTAGGAGCAATGATAGAAATCCCTAAAGATAGTAACATCTTACAGTAAGGTCTAACATGCACAAATGATTGGTCCCAGAGCCATGGCTTAAAACTCAATACTCAAAATGCATAATAGTGCCCTTTGGGAAGTCAGTCACCTAGGGAAACTACACCATTGAGAAAACACTTCTAAAATTAGACACAGTAGTCAAGGATTTGGGGAATCTTATAGATAGTAACCTGACTTTTGGCTAACACATATCTACGGCTGTAAGAAAATCATTCTATGTCACTCAGATTATAAGTAAGGGCATAGCATTTAATATCAGGGAAATTATTATGCCACTGTATTCAGCTGTAGTCAGACCCATCGTTGACTAAACCACTCCCCCCTTCAATGTGTACCTGACCAGGCACATGTAGCCACTAGAACGTCCACAGTGGTTCCTCTCAAAAGAATGCAGGGTGCAAGCACAATGTCCTATGCAGATGACCTCTAAACGCTATCTCTATAGTCTTGTTTCCTACAGACTTCCAGTAGGCGATTTATACCTGGCATACACAGCATCCTTTCATCCCAGTCTGATAGACTTTTCAACTGAGTGTTGAAATATATGGATAGGATAAAACATGTGACTGTGGCGTGACACTCATGCAGAAAATTAAGGCTATGAGCTTTTAATGATCTTCATTCAAAAGTGCAGGGCTTGATTGACTCAGCCTGAATTTTTCTAGAGGGTGGCTTGTGCTATTCACTTAGACAGTATTCCTGGTCTGTGGCTGAAATGAATCTCAGTGGGTCAGTCTACTGATGGAGGTAAACAAACAAACAAACACACAAAAATTAAGTATCAGAAAATGAATGAATTTCTGGATGTCCTATCACTGAATCAAGTATTTTTATTAAAGTTGGGCTAAAGTATTAAAACGAGTGCTACTAGTTACAGATGCTTTATCTTTGAACAAGGAAACCTTGTTAGTATCTCTAATTCTACACAAACAATACTCTTTAAGGTAAGATAAAAAAATACTGGATACCATGCTAATAAGATAGAGATATTACTGGAATGGATATCTGCATGAGACAGTTGGACATTAGACAAATCAAATCATCTATGCCTCCTTTAGTTCTTTCATAGTAATTCACCATGACACTGTTACTTCAAAGTTCAAACTAATACCTACATAACATAATGGAAACTTTAATGGATGCTTTTATGTAATCTGTAATTAACTCTCCTAGTTGCAACAGCTATGCTTTCTTTCATAATAATTCACCCCAGCACTTCAAAAAGTTCAAACTAGTACTAATGGACAGAAATTTTAACGGATGCTTTTATGTAATCTAATAATCTATCTAATGAACTCTCCCAGTAGCAGCTATTGATTGCAGTGCAGAAATGCAGAATTGTTTCTGATACCCTTTTTTAATTCTTTTTTACTTACCTGCTGCTGGAGCAAATTTTCTCATTCCTGTGTGGAGTCTGCATACAGACATGGATGGGCACTGATGGGGTGCTGGGCAGACTCCCTGCAGAAGTTAGAAATTCAGTTGTAATGTGCACAGCTCCAGTTCAGAGTCCACACACTGCTACTGCTATTCCTTCCAAATTAACAGTTCAGATCTCTGACCAAATCTGAATTATTCAACAGACAGTCTGCCTCACAATGAAGCTGAGGACTCATGCAAATCTCTGCATATTGATGACATTAGGGGATGCACTGGTGATGCATGATGACATCAGCTACTATTTAAACTTATAAAAAAAAAAAAAACAGGAATTGAAAGGGCCACTTGGGAATTCGTGGCACCCCATTATTGTGCCCTCAAAACCAGTAAATACAAAGAAATTCAGTATGGTTGAGAGGTATGCACTTGACACATGTTTTAAAGCCAGAAGGAGTAGTTAAATTTAATGGAGACAGAAAGAAAGGGAAATTACCAACAATAGTAATTGGAGAGCTACGTACTCATAAGTGGGTAAGGAAAAAAATGCTATAAACTACGGAAATTATTAAGATTCAAAGGATTTAGAAACTTTCAAGGAAGAAACCCTGACACTTATCTTAGGAAGCTTGAGAGCTAGGCCAATCATGCCTTTTGTGAAAAGCAGCAAATGAGATCTGAGGTAATTTAGGGCCGGTACATTATGAGTAAGAAAGGAGCTCGAGACCTTTTTGGTTACCACAAACTTTAGTAATGACCAAGTCATATCCAAGGATCTGATCTGAACCCATCAGTTGAGGATAGAATGAAAATTGACAACATTAGATATGGTATTATTCATCCATATACTTAGGCCTGGGTTTGCTTTCCCTAATTCCCCAATTTGCCTACTATGTAACTCAGAACAAGCTATTTAAAAAGAAACTGCTGTGGGGTCATCTCTGAAAAGAAGTATTTTTATCTAGTGGACCTAGTTGAAAAAACTGCTTATACCAGACTCTTCTTCCGGACAGCACTCATCAACTTTATTTTGTTTAATGACCAAGAAGTAAAATTAGCAGAATTATTTTATTTTACAGCCATTGAATTGTATTGTGTTGTATGACATACATGAATGTTTGCCCATGTCCACAAACACAAATTAAGGTAATTTAGCTCACTCAAAGTAAAACAGCACACAAACGCCACTAAGGTTACGCATGAAGCTTCCCAATGCAATGGTACAGTCAGAGCTGTACATTCAACAGGCCACAGAGATGCATTAAAAATGTTGCTGGGTCCTTATCTTAAATATGCAGGACAGTGAAAATGTCATCACTCTTTATGCTCTACCACGGTTATGTTCAGTGAAAAGAAGAGGCAAATAGCATGTATGTGAGTCCTGCAAAACTTAGCACCTGTAACTATAAGGGCTGGAATTATTCCAAAGTATTGTAACAGATTCACAAACATGTGTGTAAGACTGGAAGGAGTCACTCACTTTCTATCCACTCATTTAGTTACTCACTTTCTATTCCTGATTCACTAGAAATAATGATATTCTTAAAAATAACCCAGATAACAGCTTGGTTCAACGCAGAGTGCCATTTCAATGGACGTCTGATCTGCCAATCATAGCTCCTGCAGAGTTGCAGAAGCCCTACCTTGTAGGTTCTAAGGTAAAGAGCTCTTGTGGCCTCTGGCTTCTGGTAATTTGTCTTGAGTCTAGAAAGCAGCAGGTTACTCCAATACAGGCCACATTTCTCAAGCCAATGTCCTGCTTCCAAGACATGAACTTTCCTCAGTGATCAATACAGCAACTGAATTGTTTTTATAAAGAAAAGTCGTACCCATTTAACTTCACCCATTTCCCTTGTTGTGCTGTGCACCAAGCGGTTTGTAGGCAGTGTTTTAGACTAACTTTTACAAAGAGTTTAAAATGTCAACTCACCAGTCATCTTATTCTTCTTCCGGCTTTTCCCAGTTAGGGGTCACCACAGCGGATCATCTGTCCACTCATGATTGGCAGAGGAGTTTTACGGTGTTGAGTTGCCAGCCCGGCGCCCAACCTTCCACAGAAGGCCCACACACACACACACACACACACACACACACACACACACACACACCTAGGGCCAATTTAGAGTATCCAGTCCACCTACTGCATGTCTTTGGGATGTGGGAGGAAACCAGAGCACCCGGAGGAAACCCACACGACCACAGAGAGGACACGTAGACTCCTCACAGAAGGCACCCCAGCCAAGAATCAAACCAGAGAACCTCTTGCTGTGAGGCGGCAACGCTAACTGCTGCACCACCGTGGTCGCCCTTACCAGTCATAATGAAAGGTAAATTGAATCCCATTCCAAATACATGATTAAGTTATAATTCACTCGTATCAAATATATGTATATGTATATATATATATATATATATATATATATATATATATATATATATAGGTGTTTCCATAAAATATGTCTATCCATGCTAATACTAGACTAAAATCTGTGTTAATAAAATTTTGGAATTTCCTGTTCATGTGATGCATTCAGACAGGCATGTTTTGTGTGAGACCCAATCAGTTTCATTTTTTTTTTGTCATCCTGACATCCTAGAAGCAGCTATATTTTTTCCGCTACTGTAAATCAGTTTTACTGTGCTACCAATGAGTTTATTTTTTCTTCTTAAAGTTGTGAAGAGATGCAGTTCTCATTGTCACATTAGCAGTAATGAGTCTAGCTACTTTTGATAAGTCTTACCAGGAAAAACTTCATCACGTAATACTTGTTTATGGGAGCGACCTAAACAACAAACAAGCTCTGTTGAAGTATTAAATTAACTGAGCTGAACCTCTCACTAAAAACAAGAACCTATAATGAGTCAGTTTAATACAGTGCCAAAATAACATCACAAAAATTCAATACAGTGCTGTTTTATGTTGTAATTGGAAAGTTGTAAATAATTTAAAAATGTTTACATATTTATTTAAACATACTAAAAAATCAAAAATTAATAAAAAAATCAGGAATTGAAGGGGCCACTCAGGAATTCATGGTATCCCATTATATTGCCCTCAAAACTGGTAAATACCAAGGAATTCTGTATGGATAAGAGGTATGGTTGTGTTACTATAACCAAAGATTATTGAGGGGGTCAGCAGCACCATTGTGTGACTATTAGCATTTGTCTCAGGAAAGGTTCTGTATGGACAAACAACTGATCTGTAATATGTCCTGATATGGTGTCAGGCTGCTCAAACATGGCTTGCCCATGAAACACATACAGGCATATGTTGTGCAATTGATTAAGTACATGACATTGTTACAGTTATATGACTGTGCATGGTACCAGTGTCTGGAATGTTATGAATGACCATGGTTGTATGTGTAGGTGTTTTCACAAATCATGTATTCCAATACAATTGAAATGTTAAGTGGAATACACAGCTAAGCACAGATGTGCATGTGGATGCCACCACACATACCCCACTGGAGTGAATAAACAATTGACTAGCTGACTGTTTGTCTCAGATCACCCCCTGTTGCCACTGTTAATCAGCCAGACTATACATGCAAATCTTACTCAGTTTCTCTGCTATTGAGGGATACACATCTGTGTACTCTGTAGAGCTAATAATATAGAATCAATGGACTGTAACAACATCACAGAGCTACTTTAGCATGACTCAGAACATGGACCTGCCAGACACAACTGGATCCATAAATCAACACAGCCTCCAGATGGAATATGTTCCTGTAGAAGGATGTACATCAACATGTATCCATCTGACTGGGGGGACAGCATGCATGTATAAACACATACTGAATCTCCTCATCTGTGAGGTAGACCAATATGTCATCATGGACCTTTTCCCAAATGTACACTGGTGGTATTCTGGCAGCATGTGAAAGACATGTGTGATTTGTTCATGCTACATCTATGTGTGTTACATCTATTATATGTCCTCAAGAAGATCAACAAAGGCATGCATGATGACAACACTATCATCCTGTGGAAGTTGACCAGGCCAAGGAATTTGACACAAATTCACACTGAGGTATTGCTACAACACAGTCACGAGTGACCATAAACACCTATACCACAAAGTAGGTAGACTACTGGATCACATATGTGACATATAAATATGTTGAAGTGTGTGAAGAGATCTGTCTCTAGAATCCAGTGATCAGGTCCATACTTCAGGGCTATGTGCTATGCCCTTTCCTGTCCATTATTTAAGACACAGACATCAAGAATGACATACACATCCTCTATCCAAACAGCTGTCTGCAGGACTGCAGATTGTAGATAATCATTGAATCCAGCTGTGATATTAATATAATGCAGACAGTATCAACACACACTAAAGATTGCTGCCTCAGCCATAAAGACACATGAGATGAAACAAAATCATGGGCACAACCCAATAATAAAGCACACCCCTATGAGCAGACCTAGTGGTATGTGACCTGTGTACTCAGGAAGATGGTTTGTGGGATCTCCACCAGCATGCACCCACAGTGGCGACTACTCCCATGTATGTAGCACAACTCTTGAGTATGTGCAGGACATCCACATCAAAGGCCATTATACTTCCATAGTTCACAACCTTTATCACACCAGTAACTAACTACAATGTACCCTTCTTCACGTACCTCTCTACACATTTTCCAGGGATGCATAACTCAAGTGTACCACTTGGCCACATTGAGCTCCCATGTATCTTATTGTGAATACCTATGTATTCTTTTTGTTGCATAAACATTAGTGTCTGATCGTATGGAGCTGCCATCAAGCTGTTATACCAGATGCATGTGTGATACCTGTTCCGATGATGCACACAGTACATACATAGCTGTTTGACAACATTGATGGCATGGGTTGCATTCATGACAGTGTGGACTGTGCCATATATATGCCATGCACACCTGTCAACTAGCCTAGCTTGATCATTATCTCTCATACAGGTATAGTAATGTCCCTCCTAACACATCCAGCAGATGTTACAGTGTTAGGACAGTGTGCTTGATTCCCCTCATAGAGTGCTGATAACTCATACTAGTTGTACAAGTGTGTTCCTGCGGAACCATCTATGATCATTCACAATCACATATGTTATGTCAAGAGATGTGGGATTACTGGTGGCATTATTCTGATATTGCCTATGATTGTGCATGCTTCTGTTTACTTTGTCCATGGGTCTGTAACTATGTGTCCTACTTGGTTGAGACCCCTGCTGACATTACAGTCATATTCAGCCAACTCATTTTGCACAGCTTCACAATATGCACCTAACCCATATTGTATATAACATATCTGATAGATGTCCTCTCCATTGTTCATGTCAGGATGCTTATATCACAAAGAAACCAGCTCCATTGCTATGTCACCGTGGGTGACAGTCACATAACATACATTCACTGTGCAGTCTATACTGTATCATGTTGATATGTGATTAGGGTTCCTGCTACAAATGTCTTTAACGACATGCCCTCATCTGCTGTACATTGACATGTTTCACCTGTTTGCTTTCCCTGTGTTCATTCCTGCAATTCATCTGTGTGTTCAATACACACAGTTCCCCTGCCCTGTCTGTTTATCTTTAAAGGCAGCTTATGTACCATTATGGATCATTTACACAACTTTTGTTTGGCATCCCTGACACAGGTTTCCACAATAGTCTGCACTGTATACAATTTCATATAATGTATTGAAACTATATACATTGCTATATTCATAACACTGGTAATCTTTTTGACATACCACACAAACATGCTGACCTAGTTTGTCTGTGTTGCTTTACATGGCTTCCTGACCAGCAACACTGTTGTTAGCTGCAAAACTGCACTTGTTTGCATTTAAATGGGGTGTGTGGCGTGAATATGTAATTACCTCTCAACTGTACAGATTTTCGCAGAGTGTCCACATTTTTGCCTCATATTTTTGGTCTGTTTCTCATAAAATTGTTGTTTTCTATCAAATCACTGGGAGATCATTGAGGTTTGAAGTCAGACAATAATGACAGACAGTTGAGTTTCTTACTTCATACAATTCAAAAAAGTCATGCTAATGCAAAACCTATATTTCTATCTACTTTCTAAGTTTGTAAGAGCAGTACTTAAACGTGTCCCTATTTTGGGGCCTTTGTCCCCCCATCAGTTTTGGCTTTGTCCAGATTTCTTGATCTAAGAGGTTGAGAGGTATGGAATTAGTACTACTGCTCACTACGCAAACATGTAAACTCTGTGTAGGCTTCACACTAAGTCTACACAGTTTATCAAATCCCCAGGTCTATGTATTTATCACAGTACAGTATGTATTATTTATGCAACTCCAGACAGTATCGCATACCTCCGAAAGCTAACCTCATTTACAAGACAACTGCAGTGACAGAAGCATATATTTTATTAAAGAAAAAGTGTAGTGGATTGAAAGAAACTAATATTCATAACAGATGAAGTGTTAACTGCCCACGCAGAAGGGTATGCTTACTAAAGCTCAGGAGTAAGCTCTTCTGCCATAGTAATTAATTGTACCCTTTGAGTGCGTCACATTAGGATTGCTTTGACTCATGTGGTTAGTAGAACACAGTAAAGATGGTTAAAGAACAGACTCCCCAGAACATTTACTGAAGGAACGCACACTGTCTAGGAAAGCTAAAATCATTAAAGTCATTTTTCAATGACATAGTTATATATGCCGCTCTCATTTTCAGCTTATCTAAGCTTAAAACATGCATATGCATGAGTTACTTTGCTTTATGAAAAACAGAAATACAAAACAAAAATGCACTGTAAAAATATATTCATGTATTTTTCTTTTCTTTTTATGAAACGTAATTTGATCAAATTAAATGACATGTTTATATTTCAGTAAATCATTGACCCACTACACAGGCTTTCATTAAATCATGACATTGCAAAAAAAAAAGGAAAAATGAAAAGAAAGAACACACATACACACGTACACACACACACACACACACACACACACACACACACACACACACACACGCACACGTGCACACAAGCACACACGCACACACGCATACATACGCACACATGCATACATACGCACACGCACGCACACACACACACACACACACACACACACACACACACACACACACACACACACACACACACACACACACACACACACACACACACACACACTAATATTTTATGCAGAGACAAGCTGCCCAGCAGCCCCCTCACACCACTGCTTATTATATATAACAGCTCTGGCATCATTTAACAAGAAGACCACAAAGTATTAAAGAACTGCTCATTTACTGAAGTATGTTATTATTTCTCATTATAGCTGTTCGTAAAATCGAATATTATTCTAGCAATATCCCTTATTATACATGCTACAAAATAGCCACATAAATTATTTAATTATTTAATTAATAACCAGGGTAAAGCAGTGATTGCATCATGACTAATTGCAGCACATTTACCTTTGAAACAGTCACAAAAAATGTAATAAATACAACCAATAGTGGAACGCAAAGCTAATGCAAACTTGCCACATCAGAGAAGTACTATGTACATATTTTGCACCATGTCAAAGTAAGCATTTAATAAACAGAAAACTGGAGTCATAACAGCAGCAAAAAAGAGTGAGAATCAGGATTAGCCTTGGAAGTTGCAGGGGTAACAGTTGTTCAGAGGACAAAACAAGAGATAAGTAATGGTAAAGACATTGAGTTCATGGAGACAAAGGGACTGAGAAAGGAAAATGTTGTAAGGTAATATGATCAAGGAGAAAGAAAAGCTATGTACATATTTACAGGAAGCAGACACATCATGGTAACCTATAAAGTGGTGGTGTAAATGGGATGACATGACAGAATTAGGGTTGGAAGGGTGGCCTAATGGTTACGGTGTTTGCCTTACAAACACAAGGTACAGGGTTTGAATCTCACTGGGGATAACTGGCTAGGCTTAAAATGGCTCACAAGGGCAGTTAGCCTAGTACTAACCTATGAACTTAACCTTGTACAGAATATTGTTTATTAATGTGTCCAACATTCTGGCATTTGCATTTGAATTGCTCAAATAGGCAATGTTTGAGTTGAGACCTGAACATTATGTGGTTAGGATGCTTGGTGAGATAGTGAGGAAGAGAAGACCACAGTTTCAGAGCAGGTACAAAAAACTGGAGTCAGAGCCCTGCAGTTTAGTAGATGGTGGTTGTTGAGTAGGGCCTACTATACTCTGACTTCTATGGTCGTACATTGTGGTATTAATCATGTG
Organism: Protopterus annectens; assembly: GCF_019279795.1. Classification (NCBI taxonomy): domain Eukaryota; kingdom Metazoa; phylum Chordata; order Ceratodontiformes; family Protopteridae; genus Protopterus; species Protopterus annectens. The sequence goes on along the minus strand of NC_056733.1, from coordinate 1,204,968,870 downwards.
ATTCATTGCACTTGGACAAGGGGCATCATCGTGGAGTAATTAGAAGAGTTGAGAAATAAGTTGGATCTGGCTTGTTCTGGAAGACAATTTGTCATGGATAAAGTAAGACAATAATCAAAGGTAATTGCTGATGCAGTGGCATATTGTATTAGACAAGGTCTGGAAGGTTTATATTTTTTGTTAAAAGAGGTGGTAAACAAGGGAAAGACATTCTCAAGTTGTGTAAACAGGACACCCGTCCCAGTGGCTGCCATAGCTGGTGATGAAAAAAGTAAAAATATTTTCTGAGTCCAGAAAAGGAGGCAGTTGATTTTAGATATAAGTTTTTCAGTATACTCTTAAAAGTTAAGAGATTGGTTGAGTCACTTGCCCAGGTATCTGAATGAACTGGTGGTGTCAATAAGGTTGCTGTGTTGACCTAAAAGCTTGAAAGATCTCGGAACTTTGGAAAGTACCACAGAGCATGTCCTTGTTTTGGGGGGGGGGGGTTAAGGAGAAGCATGTTTGAGATGAGTCGTAGTTTAGTTTCAGAAAGTCAGGTGGTAGTTGATTTTGGAGTACCTGCTTTGCTGGACTGAATCTGTAGATAACCATATTATTGTCATATAAGATAAGCTGTTACTGGGATATGTTAAGGGGTAACCGATTTACGAAAATGAAAAATCGTATTGGGGCAACTACTGATTCCTGTGATACACCCGAATGGTTGCAGGGGCCATGTGACAGAGAGAAGTCAATCTTCACATTAAAGGATCTGTTGGCAAGGGAGTGTTTGAATCAATTTGTGGCTTCAGTGCTGAGGTCAACATCTAGGAGGTGGACTAGCAATACTGAGTGGTTCACTATGTCAAACGTTTATGTCAGGTCAATGAAAATGACATTGGTAAGATTTCCTTTATCCATGTTGGTGAGTACGTTATTGATTAGAGACCAGAGTGCAGTAAGTACACTCTTACCCATCCAGAAGCCTTGTTATTTTTTGGAGAGTAAATTATATTTTTTTCAAATGCAAAGAAAGTTGATTACAATTAGTTTTTCAAATGTTTTTACAAGGGAAGCAAGTATGTAGATGGGATAGTAGCAGTTAGTGGAGGTGGATTTTGGATCTTTACAAATTGGTCTGATGAAGATTCACTTCCAGATTGTGGACATGGCATCATTTGCTCAATAACTTAACAGGCAGCATGGTACTGACGGCTGTGGGTTCATTTTCCACACCAGGCAGATAGATTAATTTTCCAGTACTGACACTGCAGTCTGCTGTCCTTTAGACAAAATGTTAAATGGAGGTCCCCATCTGTCTGAGTTGGTTGTAGCTCAGGTGAATTTAAAGGACCACGCAGCACTTATCAGAAAGAGTAGGAATCTTTTATTATACATATTCACATTTTTACAGTTTATCATTTCATCCTTTTATTTATCAAACATTTCATCCTTTTATTTAACAAACTAGTATTAATTAAAACGATATCCCCTCACCCTTGCAACCATAAACAAAACTTTATTTTATTTAAAATTTCATTTTTATTCTATAATTCTTTAGTTCTAGCATCCCAAATATTAAAAATAATAGTCACACAAATTTTATCAAGATTATTTATTTTATTTTTGTCACAGTTTTGATGAAACCCATACAAATTTTTTCCCATATTAATTTTTCCTAGTCTGTCCAAAATGTTCTCTTTTTTCACTTATCTAATAACTTAACAGTCCATAGAGAAGTTAAGAAAATATGTTCCTTAGTCTCCTCAGTATAACATATTGTTCAGAATTGCTCTTGCTTAACTTTATGAAACATTGTTGCTTTAATAGGTAACGTATTCAAAATCAGTCTCTATATGAAATCCTGCTTTTCCAATAAATCAATAAACCTAATCATTCTTTGTTTAATTTCTGCTCTTTTTCCCTCTTCTAAGTTCAGCCATGGCTCAACATAATACCATTTAATCATATTTGTTTCCATAAAAGCCCCTTCTATCCTTTAAATATCAGTAAACATAATTTTCTAATCATGATTTTTCCAATATTCCTGACAGTTTTAATCTTCAAAAGTCCTGCCCCACATAACTTACAGTAGAACTGCATTCTTTTCATATCTTGGTTATAAAAAGTTTACACACCCCTGTTAAAATGCCAGGTTTTTGTGATATAAAAAAATGACACCACAATAAATCATTTAAAAACTTTTCCCACCTTTAATGTGACCTATAACCTGTACAATTCAATTGAAAAACAAACAAATATGTTAGGGGTAAAAAAATTTTAAATAAAAAATGTACAATACACTGGTTGCATAAGTGTGCACACCCTTAAACTAATACTTTGTTGTTTGTGCACACTCTTAAGCTAATACTTTGTTGAAGCACCTTTTGATTTAATTACAGCATTCAGTATTCTTGGGTACACACCTGCCATCAATTAAAAAGACTCTGATTAACCCCAAATAAAGTTCAGCTGTCCTAGTAGGATTTTCCTGACATTTACTCAGTTGCCTGCTACAGCAACAGCCATGGTTCGCAGAGAGCTAACAAAGCATCAAAGGGATCTCATTGTTGAAAGGTATCAGTCAGTAGAAGGATACAAAAAAATTCCCACAGTATTGGAACACAGTGAAGGCAGTGATCAAAAAGTGGAGAAAATATGGGACAACAGTGACGTTGCAAAGAAAAAGAAGTTATGTACTCACCATAACGTTCCATCTAAGTAGGTAAACTTCATTTGTCAGCAACCTGTGGGTTACGGATCCGATACGGATCCGGGCCAGCAGCATACCAAGCAAAAAGATCCGAGCTCCAAGCTCCTCCCCTCTACCCATACTGCACTGCAACCTCCTTCCAATCCTCAGATCGAGTTTGCCACTCCATACATGACACCAACAAACTAACCTGAGACCCCTAAACCAAGGACAAACCTCTAACTCGTGAACTCTGGACATCGAGTTCAGCAAAAAAAAAATGCCAAGATAAGGGGGAAGGAGGGAGGGACGGTTGCTGACAAATGAAGTTTACCTACTCAGATGGAACATCATGGTGAGTACATAACTTCTTTATCTGAAGTAGTTAACTTCATTTGATCAGCAACCTGTGGGACAGAGTCCCCAGCTACCTGAAATCTTGGGAGGCCCTTAAGGAAGGATATTCCAGAGCACTGTAGAGCCAAAAAAAGGCCTTCCTCTAGACACCAAATTCAGTTTATAATGATTAATAAAGGCGTGAGAAGATGCCCAGGTAGCCACTGAGCAAATGTCATCCAGGGAGACTCTAGACCAGAATGCTGTAGATGTCGCCATAGAACATGTAGAAGGGGTATGAACTCCTACTGGTTCTGGTAAACCAAGCTCTCTGTATGCTTGTAGGATACAAAGGGAAATCCACCTAGCCAGAGTCACCTTTGAAACTGGTTTCCCTAAAAAGGGCTTAGCAAAAGAAACAAAAAGTTGATCAGATTTGCGAAAGGCCGCCGTCCTGTGCAAATAAAAATGTAACTGCCTGTGAACATCCAGCAAATGAAGTTTGTATTCCTCTTTGTTCTGAAAATTAGGGAAAAAGACAGGCAAATTAATAGATTGATTAATATTTGTCTCAGAAGCAACTTTAGGAAGAAAGGATGGATTAGTCCTTAGAGACACCCTGTCCTTATGGAACACGAGTTATGGGATTTTTTTATACAAAGAGCTTGCAGCTCTGACACTCTCCTTGCTGAAGTTATAGCTATCAGAAAAGCCATCTTCCATGACAAAAATTTTTAAGTCAACTGATGCCGAGGGCTCAAAAGGAGGTGCAACTCTTAATAGGGGGTCGCAGAAGAAAAGTGCCTTTCAAAAAGGTCTTACAAATTCTGGCAGCAGCGAGAGAGCCTAAATTGTCCCCTACATGGAAATGAGAAATAGCCACCAGCTGGACCTTCACTGTGGAGGAGCTGGCTCCTTGCTGGAAGATATGAGACAAAAAGTCTAATACCACTGGGATCAGAGCGGTAAAAGGATCTAGATTTCTCTGTGAAGCCCAAATGTAGAAGCGTCTCCATTTGCTAGAATAAATTTTCCTGGTAGAGGATTTATGTGCCGCAACCAAGATAGATTTAACAGGAGAAAATATACCAGGAGTCCTAGCAACTAGTGGAACTGGAGCAGCCAAGCTGTGAGCTTCAGTCTGTTCAGATTCGGAGGAAGCATTCCCGAGGGATGATGAATTAGATCCGGAATGGGATCCAGGATCCTAGGTGGAGCTATGAGATGAGACCATAAGCAGGGGAACCAGACTTGACAAGGCCAGAATGGGGCTATGAGGATCAATCTGCTCCCTAACCGGCGAGCTTTCTGTAAGAACTTTATCATGAGCGGGAATGGGGGATATGCATAAAGAAGACCGGGTGGCCAAGCGTGAACAAGAGCATCTCTGGGGCTTCCCCCCCTCGGGGGGGGGGGATTAGAGCAAAAAACTCGCTGCACTTCACGTTGGAAGGAGATGCGAAGAGATCGCAGCAAGGCTGACCACACTTGAGAAAGATCTATTCCACTGCACAAGGTTTCAGAGACCACTCATAAGGAGAAAGGATAATTCTGCTCAATTTATCCGCCAAGATGTTGGACCGACCCGGAATGTGCATTGCTATCAGAAAGCGGTTGGTGGAGATCGCCCATTCCCAGACTCTCATGGCTTCTCGACAAAGGGGATAAGACTTGGTTCCTCCCTGTTTGTTGATATACCAGACCACTGACATATTGTCTGACTGGATTGCAATAGTTCCCAGAGGTAGATAAGCATGAAGGGCCTGCAACTCTAAAAGGACCGCTCTCATCTCTAGAACATTTATATGCAAAACATTCTCATTTTGAGTCCACGTGCCTTGAACAGTCCTGCCCGAACAATGCCCCCCCCCACCCTAGGCGGGAGGCATCCATGGTCACCGTAGCTTGGGGTTGGGGTGCAAGAAAGGGACGTCCTTCCTGAAAATTCTGAGATTGGAGCCACCACGTGAGAGAATTTCTGCACACTCTGCTCAGAGGGATTGGAAAATCTAGAGGTTGATGAAGAATTGACCACTGAACTTGCAACGTCCACTGTAAAATTCTCATATGCAGACAAGCACAGGGGATCAGGTTGAGAGCTGCTGCCATGGACCCTAAGGCTCTCAGGACTAATTCTGCAGGGGGTGCAGGGGACTGCAGAAGCACTGACACATGAAGTGGCAGGCTGTGTAGACTGTCTGGGGTTAAGAATGCCCTGCCCTGGCGAGAATCTATTCTCGCCCCTATGAAGTCTAACACTTGAACAGGTTGAAGGGAATACTTCCTTAGGTTTATGGTAATCTCTAGCCAAGGTGATATCTGGAGAAAGAAATCTCTGGCTAGTAAGAGTAGATGCCTGGTGGGGGGCGGTGAAAAGCCAGTCATCCAGGTACGGAAAGACCTGAATGCTCTGAAGTCTCAGGTGGGACGCTACAACTGCCATGACCTTGGTGAATACCCTGGGGGCTGTGGTGAGAGCGAAGGGTAGGATCCTGAATTGATAATGACTGGCCCCTAGCTAAAAGTGGAGGAACCTCCTGGATCGCCTGTCCATCAGAATATGGTAATACGCATCCTTGAGGTCTATCGAGCACAACCAGTTTTCCTCCTGCAGGAAGGGCAGGATGGATTGAAGCGTGACCATCCAGAATGTTTCCTTGGCAATGAACAGGTTCATTTTTGACAGGTCAAGAATCGGCCTTAGGTCCCCCGTCTTTTTTGGCACCAAAAAGAACCTGGAATAGAAGCCTGATCCAGACTGGTCTGGGGGTACCTGCTGGATGGCTCTTTTTTTTCTAGTAGTTTTTGTAGTTCCAAGGCTGTGGCCTCCCTCTGAGTGGGTGGGACTTCCAGGAGGCACCTTGTGTAAGGGGGCTTGTTTATGAAGGGAATAGAATAGCCTCTGGATATTATTCGAAGCACCCATCGATCTGTTGTGCTGGACTCTCATTGGGCTAGGTGCATCGAAAAATGGCCCCTGACTGCCTCCAGAGAGGAGCAGTCAGGTAACCCCTCAGGGTTGCTGCGTGGGTCACTCTGAAAAATGTTCACATGACCTGAAGTTCTTCGGCCCCCCTCTGCCTCTGGGCCAGCGTCCACCTTGGCCCCCTCTGCCCATAGTCGGCCTTAGGCATAGGCCAACTAGGCGGCCGCCTAGGGCGCCGCTCTAGCAGGGGTACTTTTCCAGTGTTTATTTGGTGTAGGTAGACCAGGATGGGGGCACCAGGTGTTGTGGTAGGGGGAACCATGAAGCCCTTTTGCCTAGGCACCAGTTGACCTAAGGCCGCTCCTGCTGCCTCTGGGGGAGAAGGAGTCCTGAGCATTCCGAGACTGCTGAGTTTTCCAGAACCACAGTTTCTTTTGCCCTTGCTGGTTCTTGGAGAAGGACCTTTGAGGTTAGAGAAGCGGATCCTGATGGCTGACAGTGTATTCCTGCCTTTCTCCCGCTGGACAAGCATATCACGGACAGTCTTTCCGAACAGGGTGGAGCCATCAAAGGGTGCATTAGTGAAGGACATCTTGAAGGGTTTTGAGAAGTCGCAAAGATGAAGCCAGGCATGACGCCTTAAGGCGATGCCAGACCCGCTAGCCCTAGTGGCTCCCTCGGTGGCATGAGAGAGTAAACGCATGGACGTATTGGACACAGACTTGAGAGTGGCCATATGAGCCGAGAAGGTCTGTTTATCCTCAGCCAACATGGACTCCGGGGGAGACTCAGCGTACTCTTTCACGAGGTCCCACTGCAATCGAATTACATGGGCCAAGTAATTCAGCGCTCTTATAGTAAAGGAGGCTGAAGCAAAAGTCCACTTTCCAAGATGGTCCATAGCCCTTGACTCCTTGTCTGGGGGATGGACCGAGGAACTTTCTTGGGCGAGTTCCTTTTTTGTGGCCACCGCCACCACCATGGCATCAACCGGGGAACCTTTGTTCCAAGAACCTCTATCTGCCGGTGGACTCAGTATTTTGTTGGGTCTTTTGGGTATAGGCTCCACAGTGTCCGGTTCCCTCCAAGCTCTAGTGGTGATAAGGTCCACCAGAGGGTCGGCCGGGGGGGGGGACACCCAAGAGGTAGATGGGCCTGTGTCGAATGCCTCCAAAAATACTGACTCATCAGAGGAAGGTTTTTGGGTGGACCACCAACGCCCCTCTGGCAAAGGATTTCCATAATGTCTCCAAAGGAGACATCTCCAGGGGTGATTTTGGCTAGCCTTCCCTTTCCACCAAGTCGGTATCCTCGGTGAGGAACTCGGGGGGAGTCCAAGTACCTCCACTTACACTGACGTTTGTGAAGGACCTCCTCAGGTGGACTCTCCAGGGAGGGCTCACAAATGGTTTCATGTTCCTTCAAGGGAACTGTCTGAGGCACAATAGACACAGGCTGTCCCTGGAGGGACTGGATGATGGAAGACAAACCCAACTGCGAGGGAGCAGGGATGGACCCCGAGGGCAGAGTGAGGGGTCTTGATCCTCCAGAGAGAACCCTCTCCACAACGTCAAATGCTGAGGAAGACCTGGCCTCCCTGAAACCGGTAGCCGAGACCCTCGGATCTGAAGAAGGGATCGGAGCCGAAGCTGGAACAGTCGGACCCGAAGGGACGGTATGCCCCGACCACAATGGAGCCAATGACACACTCATCCCCTCGGACCTGATGCCCAACTCTCGGCTCCAAGAGCACAGATCCAACAGCAGATCTGACAGACTCGAGGGCATAGCTGGCGTTGAGGCCAAAGGCGCCATTGGCGCCGACCCCCTGACTCCGGGGCTCCTCGGATCCATAGACTGATATATATCTGATGGCGGATCGGAGAAGGAGCTATCGGGGTGAAAAGTGGAGCCGAACTCCCCGCACCGGAAGGGGGGGAGCCAGCATTACCCCCATCTAGATTTGAGTTTGTAGAAACCTTCGCATCATACGATCCATGTCTGCTTCAGAGATGCTTCGGTTCGATCTGGAGGATGCCACTGATGCCCGCCAGGAAAGCCGATGCGAAGACGACTTCAAGGGTGGTCTAGCCTCCTCCTCCGGCTCCAGAGAAAAATGTGGTGAATGGAGCCAAGGAGAGGATGGCCTGGTAACTTTTACTGGAGACAAGATTACTTTAGCGGGAGGGGCCGTTGGATCCAACTCGACCTGTCGCTTGCGGCCCCTCTCTCTATCTTTATCCTTATCCACATGTCTTTCTGTATCCCTGTGCTTTTGTTTGACCTTCTTGGCCTCTTTCTCTCCCTGTGGTAAAGTGGGAGGGTGAGTCCCGGACAGGGGAGAAGGGTCAGAAGGCTGAACAGCCACAGTCGTGGCTGGTAAGGAAGCAGAAGAAGAGGCAGAAGTTGATTCTGCGGGTAGAAGACCCACCAGAATCTACTTATTCCTGCAATCCTGCAGGGCTCAGGGGTTGAAGGCTGCACAAATCTTGCAGCCAGAAGACAAATGGGCCACCCCCAAGCAAACTACACACAGAGTGTGACCATCGGCTGGAGACAGCTTGTGGCCACACTCTGTGCACTTAGAGAAAGTCACTTTCTGATTTTCTGACATCTTAAAGAACACACACATACAGACACGATGGGCGGGAAGGGAGGCCTACACTAACTGAATGTTTTCAACTTTCAGACAAGGAAAAAAAACAATAAGGATCGTGGATAACTAATAATTACCTCAAAATTTTCAAAAAGGGCACACACAGACCAAGTTTTAGAGAAAAAACCCTGACACTTGCCTGGAGCTCAAGAATCCCATTCTGGTGAAGCCGTGGCAAATGATCTGAGGATTGGAAGGAGGTTGCAGTGCAGTATGGGTAGGGGAGTGGAGCTTGGAGCTCGGATCTTTTTGCTTGGTATGCTGCCGGCTCAGATCCGTATCAGATCCATAACCCACAGGTTGCTGATCAAATGAAGTTAACTACTTCAGATCTGGACATTCCTCCAAAACTGATAAAAAGACAAGATTAAAACTGATCGGGGAGGCTGCCAAGAGACCTACAGCAACACTGAAGGAGCTGCAGGAATTTCTGCCAAGTACTGGTTGTGTACTACATGTGACAACAATCTCTCGTATTCTCCACATGTCTGGACTATGGGGTAGGATTGCAAGATGGAAGCCTTTTCTTACACAGAAAAACATCCAGGCCCAGCTAAAATTTGCAAAACAATAAAAAAAGTCTCCCAAAAGTATGTTGGAAAATGTGCTATGGTCTGATGAGAATAAGGTAGACCTTTTTGGCCACAATTCTAAAAGGTACTTTTGGCACATCGCTTCGCATCACCAAATGAACACCATCGCCACAGTGAAGCATGGTGGTGGCAGTATCATACTTTGCAGTTGCTTTTCTTCAGCTGGAACTGGGACTTTAGTCAAGGTGGAGGGAGTTATGAACCATTCCAAATACCAGTCACTTTTGGTCCAAAACCTTCAGGTGTCTGATAGAAAGCTGAAGATGAACAGGAATTTTACCATTCAACATGGCAATGACCCCAAGCATACATCCAAATCAACAAAAGAATGGCTTCACCAGAAGAAAATTAATGTTTTGGAATGACCCAGTTAGAACACAGACCTAAATCCAATAGAAAATCTGTGGGGTGACCTGAAGAGGGCTGTACACTAGAGATGCCCTCACAATCTGACAGACTTGGAGCACTTTTGCAAGGAAGACTGAGCAGATATTGCCATGTCAAAATGTACCATGCTGATAGACTCCTACCCAAGAAGACTGAATGCTGTAATTAAATGAAAAGGTGCTTCAACAAAGTAGTAGTTTAAGGGTGTACACACACAACAAAGTATTAGTTTAAGGGTCTGCACACTTATGCAGCCAGCTTATTGTACATTTTTTATTTTTTTATATTTTCCCCACAATAGATTTGTTTGTTTTTCAATTGAATTGAACAGGTTATAGGTCACATTAAAGGTGGGAAAATGTTTGAAATTATTTATTGTGGTCTCATTTTTTATATAAAAAAAATGGCATTTTAACAGGGGTGTGTAAACATTTTATATGCACTGTAGCTTCTAAAAAAGTTGCTTACCATTTTTCTCCCCGATTGATAATTAAATTCATGACCAAAACATGCAATGAGGCCAAATGAGCTATAGGATGTAATAAATTCAATCCTCCTCTCTTTTTCATTAAAAAAAAGTTTACAGGACTCAGTCTTGAATCCCAAATGAAAGTAAAAACTATTAGCAGAAGTCCCTTTTCTAAATTTTCTGGAAAAAAATATTCCAATTAAAAAACTTAATTCACCAATTAATACTGATCCCGGGATTCACTAATGCAGAGCTCACAATACACATGGCCCTGCACTCAGGAAGTGCCGCTCGGCAATTACAATGAGCGAGAATGCTCATAGGAAGCTGCATACCTCCCAAATGTGCAAATCATGGCAGAATGTCTACATTTGTCGCCCATACAGCACCCCATTTGTCTTGGTAAATCACTAGGATGATCTCAGGATTGAAGTTGGCAAATAATGGCATACATTTCAGTGTCAGACTTCATATCCATCAGAAAACCTATATTAAAACAAACCTGTTACACTAGAAACTTTCCCAAGTTTATAAGAGCAATACTTAAAATATGTCCATAGTTGGACCTCATGTTGTCAAGCTTTGTCCGGATAATGGGCATGAAGAGATTGAGAGGTATGGAGGGTTGCTAGGATGTCTGCCGAATCTGCAGATGCACGCAGGAATCCACAGCAATAAGTGAAACCTGTCCCTTCCTAGAGAAAATAGCAGTAGAGAATTTTTTTTATCAAACAGATTAAATTTAACTGTAGGTGCACAAGTTTGCCAATTACTTAGCAACGCATACTGTAGCTTAAATAGCACAAGAAGATAGATAGCAATATACATTCAATTGAAGCAGTACTACAATAGTGTAGTGGTCAGAGCATTTGCTTTATGAGCAGTCATTCCTGGTTCAATTTTCACTGTAGTAAATTCCATTTTCCATGTAAAATCACATTCTGAACATTTTTTTTGCTGTATAACCTACTAAATAACATATATTTGTGAACTGGAATACTGCATTAAGTGCAGATGTGAGGTGTCATTGTAATAATGTGGTAAAATCTACAGATAAACACAAGTGCCACATATCGTATACATACACATGAATCAGGTATATGAAATGAAAGTATAATGTGTAATGAATGAAAAATCCATAGAGTGTCTAAATCTACCACTTTCCCAAGACCCATGTTTCATTTCTGTCTAAATTAGTGTGGGGGTAAGCGGGGGTAAGCAGTTTTAAGCAGTAGTAAGTAGGTTTAAGACTGTTAGCAATTTTGAAGCTAACTCTCTGTAAGCATTATTAACCGGAAGTTAGCATTGCTTACCATCACACAAACCTGAGAAAATCCACTGACAACTGCTTAAAAGTGTCCTAATCACTCTGTACCCAACAGCCGGTGTTCTGCCCAGCAACAAAATAAACAACCCTGACAGGTATTGAACCCAGGAATCTTTACACTATAGTCACAGCAGTTAACCAGTAAACCATCACAGCAGCACATAAAACTGAGGTATCCCCAAACAGATCCTCACTATAGCAAAAATCACAATTTACATGTGAAAAGAATCTATATACAGTTTTATGCTGTATAACGTACTACATAACATAAATATGTGAACTGGAGTACTGCATTAAGTCCAGATGTGAGGTGTCATTGTAATCATCATCTTCTTTCGGCTGTTCCCATTAGGGGTCGCCACAGTGGATCATCTGTTTCCATTTCTTCCTGTCCTCTGCATCTTGCTCTCTCACACCAACCACCTGCATGTCCTCTCTCATCACATCCATAAACCTTATCTTAGGCCTTCCTCTTTTCTTGTTACCTGGTAGCTTCACCCTTAGCATCTTTTTTTCCAATATACTCTGCATCCTTCCTCAGTACATGTCCAAACCAACATAATCTTGCCTCTCTGGCTTTGTCTCCAAACCTTCCAACCTGTGCTGACCCTCTAATATACTTATTCCTAAACCTGTCCACCCTCATCACACCCAGTGCAAATCTTAACATCTTTAACTCTGCCACATCCAGCTCTGACTCCTGCCTTTTTGTCAATGCCACCATCTCCAACCCATATAATATAGCTGGTCTCACTACATTTTTGTAGACCTTCCATTTCACTCTTACTGGTACTCATCTGTCACAAATCACTCCTGACACTCTTCTCCACACAATCCATCATGCCTGTACTCTCTTCTTCACTTCTCTTCCACACTCACCATTACTTTGAACTATTGATTCCAAGTATTTAAACTCATCCACCTTTGCCACCTCTACAACTTGCATCCTCACCATTCCTCTATCCTCCCTCTCATTCACACACATATATTCTGTCTTAGTCCTGCTGACCTTCATTCCTCTTCCTGCTAGAGCATATCTCCACCTCTCCAGGGTCTCCTCCACTTGTTCCCTACTCTCTCTACAGATCACAATGTCATCTGCAAAATTCATAGTCCATGAGGACTCCTATCTGATTTTGTCTGTCAACCTGTCCATCACCATTGCAAATAAGAAAGGGCTCAGAGCTGATCCCTGATGTAATCCCACCTCCACCTTTAACGCATCCATCACTCCCACCGCAGACCTCACCGCTGTCACATTACCCTCGTACATATCCTGTACCACTCTTACATACTTCTCTGACACTCCTGACTTCCTCATACAATACCAAAACTCCTCTCTAGGCACCTTGTCATATGCTTTCTCCAAGTCTACAAAAACACAATGCAACTCCTTCTGATCTTCTCTGTACTTCTCCATCAACACTCTCAGAGCGAACATTGCATCTGTAGTGCTCTTTCCCGACATGAAACTATACTGCTGATCACTAATCATTACGTCCCTTCTTAACCTAGCTTCCACTACTCTTTCCCATAACTTCATGCTGTGACTGATCAAGTTTAATCCCTCTGTAGTTACTACAGCTCTGCACATCACCCTTATTCTTAAAAATCGGTACCAAAACACTTTTTCTCCATTCCTCAGGCATCCTCTCACTTTCTAAGATTTCATTAAACAATCTGGTTAGAAACTCCACTGCCATTTCACCTAAACACCTCCATGCTTCCACAGGTATGTCATCTGGTCCAACAGCCTTTCCATTCTTCATCATCTTCATAGCTATCCTTACTTCCTCCTTGCTAATCTATTGCACTTCATGATTCATTATCCCCACATCATCCAACCTTCTCTACCTCTCATTCTCTTCATTCATTAACCCCTCAAATTACTCTTTCCATCTGCTCAACACACTCTCCTCACTTGTGAGTACATTTCCCTCACTATCCTTTATCACCCTTACCTGCTGCACATCTTTACTAGCTTGGTCCCTCTGTCTAACCAATTGGTACAGGTCCTTTTCTCCCTCCTTAATGTACAACCTTTCATACAACTCTTCATATGCCTTATCCTTAGCCTTCGCCACCTCTCTCTTTGCCATGCACCTCATCTCCTTATACTCCTGTCTATTTACTTCATCTCTCTGACAATCCCACTTATTCTTTGCCAACCTCTTTCTCTGTATACTCTCCTGTACTTCCTCGTTCCACCACCATGTCTCCTTGTCGTCCTTCCTCTGTCCAGATGTCATACCAAGCACCTTTCTAGCCATCTCCCTTACTAGCTCTGCTGTAGTTATCCAGCTATTTGGTAACTCTTCATTGCCACCACGTGCCTGTCTTAACTCTTCCCTGAACTCCCCCTCACAATTACCCTTTTTCAATGAGGTGTCATTGTAATAAAGTGGTGAAATCCCACAATAAACACAAGGACCCCATACAGTGTACATACACATGAATCACAGATACTAAAGAAATATATAACATGTAATGAATGATAAATCAATGCCAAACAGCAAATAGTGTGTAAATTTAAAAATAAGCAATGCTAAGCATTGCATACCCCTGCTTACTAGGTGTAAGCAATGTGTAGGCCAGCTAAATCAATCTGCCCATTAGTATACTCCTTTAAGCAATGCCAACCTTAGGTAAGCAGGTTTGCCCATAGCTTAGTGTTTTCAAAACCATCCAATCATGGCAAAGTGCGAGAAATTGGTCCTATTTAAACCCCACAGGAGGGACTACATCTCATAACTGGTTGCAGCTTCCTCCTCTAGGCACTATGGCCAGTGTGGGAGAAATATTGGGCTTCCAGACACAGTGCTGGGGCATCCAGGAGTCCAAAGTCATGGCAGGACTCCTCAATAAAGACCATGAATAGAGACTGCTGCAGGGCCAGTACCAGGGTTCCCAATATAAAACGGAAGCCTGGGACCATCTCGCCCGTGACCTCACCAGTGTCACTGGCATCTCTCAAACTGGTGAGCAGGTCAGGCATCACTATGCTGACCTGAAACGGAGGAAGAGGGAGCTCTTGGATCAGTGGATCCAAGAAGCTAGTCAGGGTGATGTCCCAGCAGTGTGTAAGTACTCATCCTACCACCTGTTTAATAATTGCCAGCTCATGTATATTATGGATAGGTATGGCTAAATATTCCTCTTATGTTTTTGACTGCAGCAGATGCGTGGGCTATGAATCAGGAAGCCCATGCCTGTAGACTGCAGAGGCTGGGTTGTGAGGCAGGTTAGTAATAATCTTGCATGTAGTGTCATAAGAAATAAATCTAAAAGTATCAAACACAGATCCACTGAATCTGGATAAAGTAACCAACAATAAAAGTATAATATTCCAAAAAAGCCAACAACTCGTTGGAATACACACGGCAAAACAACACTTTAATACAAAATAGTAAAAATATGAAACATGTGAGCACTTTCACAGACTCCTCTCTGCTTCCTCAGACATACTACAGTAACTGCTGCTCATAAAAGTTAAAGGCATACGCTATACAAACACTATATAAACAATCATATAAATAGTGAACTAAAAATATATGTAAAAAACTGTAAAAACATGCTCTATAAAATGAGATAGTGGTAAAACTGTGAAATATATGTACAAATATTAGAAGATGTGACCAAACATAATAATCAATGTTTCAAAGCCCTGTTCCTAAGAAAAGGTTTCAGTGAAACCTTACTATTTAGTCCAGGTGGTCTGTCAGCCTGAAGCCTAATTATCCATTCTTGTTCTGAGGCTTCGGTCTTGTTGTTGATGTTCCCACCTCTTTTATTATCTTGTATGATATGTAACACTAGAAACATGAAGGTGTGTGTGGTTCCCTCCTTTATAACATGCATCGCTAGCGCACTTGTCTCTTTTTTATTTTTAATGTCCCTTAGATGTTCTAGGACTCTATCTTTGAGTAGAGTGGTACTGGTGGCATAGTTACTTTGGTTATCCTGGTTGGTTCTTGTCCTATCATAATAGGGCTTGTACCTCTCTCTTCTCTCATTCCAAGCCACTTTTATTTGTTTGTCTATATCTCTGGCTTTATATCCCCTTTCAATAAATTCATGTTTTAACAGGGTAAGTGCCTGGGACAAACTATCATCATTATTCTATAGCCTCATGCATCTAACTATCTGTCCTTTGATCACATTGGTTTTAGTGTAGTTAGGATGCATACTACTACTATATAGAACATTATTCTTTCTAATGGGTTTCCTGTACATGGAGGTATGAACATAATTGAGTGTATCTCTTGTAACTTTTACATCTAGAAACTCTATTTCTCTATTTGAGTATTTGTATGTGAAATTCAAAAAGGGGGTAATAGTATTAATGAAATTTAGAAATTGCTGCAAATTATCTTTGTTATCATGCC
The DNA here is from genome assembly GCF_019279795.1 of Protopterus annectens. NCBI lineage: Eukaryota > Metazoa > Chordata > Ceratodontiformes > Protopteridae > Protopterus > Protopterus annectens. The sequence goes on along the minus strand of NC_056733.1, from coordinate 1,204,953,117 downwards.
ACAACAGAAAAATATAGTCAACAAAACGTTTGTACCACATAATAGACTTAGCAAAAACGTTACCTGTCAAAATATTCTCAGTTTCCCATTGTACAAGTGCTAGGTTGGCATAGCTATTGGCACAAGCAGTGCCCATAGCCACGCCAACCTTCTGTATATAAAACTTGTTGCCAAATACAAAGATATTATTTTCTTACGTTCTTTTTTACGTTATATATGGTGCATACCCCTCTCTCATAGAATGACTTACAGGGGCATATAACAGTGTTACATACACTGACCTCTGGACTGCACAAGGGCACACATATTTTGTCCAGCTGTAGCCCACATATATATGGACCCTACCCCACAATATGTGTGGGGACCACAACATCACTGGAATGATGGCAGGAATGGCAACACGACATAATCACAGGCCACTACATAACAACCTCTTACTGCATGTCATATGGACAAAGCCTGGTATATAGGTGGAGGACAGGGGCTGAAACACAGGGCCATATTTGCAATATTATTGTTATGCACTGAGAAAGTTGCTGGTGTTACAGGATTGTTTGCAACATACCCTTAGTCAGGAATATGTAGTCAGAAACACAAATGGATGTAGCCATGTACTGATACCACTCAACAGACAGAATGCCAGTGATATATCTAAGACAAGACCTGTGTGGTGGACAGACAAAACATAACAGGCAATCCTCTGGCCATCATGTGGATAGGCCCATAGTTGAGAGCTATGCAGACAGACTGCATTCCATGCTAAACTAGTATGTACACACAAGCCCTGTAACACTAGTGGTATACAATGCATATACCAACACGACTCACACTGTCTGTAGGTCTGGAACCTTATACAAATATGTAGTTGGCCTGAGTCTGCAAGTCCTCTTGTAAGAGGTATTGCTACCTGCTGTCTGCAACATGGCTGGCCACACACAGGTAGGATGTCCTCCATACAGGAAAGGTAAAGGGACCACGCCCACATGATGTAGAAATTTGTAGTAGTGGGTTGCCATGACAGTGGTAATTGGAAGGACTACAGAGCAGGCTGCATGCAGATAGCAAATGGTGGACACTGATTAGTGCAGAGGCCATCACCTGATCATGTGCATCACCTACAAAATCCATGCTGCAATCTATTCAAAGCAGTTCAATCCCTGTAGTGGAGAGAGAGACAGAGAAAGAGAGAAAAACAAAAAAAAAAAAAAAAAACAAACAAACAACCAGTAAATAAAAAGTTGTTCAATAACTGAACCTACAAATATCCCAAGTTAACTAAGGGGATACATCAAACTGTATCCAGAAGAGACAACAATCTTACAACAGGTATGTGAAACATATAGGCATGTAACTGAATGAAGTACGTGGTCTATAATAATGGGATAAATGATGTGGAATTATTTATATGTGCCATCACTAGTTGTTATTGTAATGATGTCCTGCTGAACAACTGCTATGGACAATAGTGTCTGTCCTTGTGGGCAGTGGGCCATACCTGTCAACTATGCAGATCAGCACTGAATGATAAGATGTAAGCCATCATAGTGTGTGTTCTGTACCGCAAGACATGTATATTAGTGTGGCAAATAGCTAGTGGCGGACGTAATGCCGTTATGATAGACACATGAGTTTCAGAGCACACCACTTGCAAGACAGTCAGATTAATGTGTAATGTAGCATGCACAAATGCCATAGGTGTGTAATAGGTTTACCTGCAATCTGTCCCTATATATACCTCCTAATGTTAGACAGTGGTCACATGTGACACCTGTCTGTGTTGTAGTAAGGCAGAACAGTGCAGCTGTGAAGGAAGGAGAGTTAGAGATTGTGGACCTGATGTTTGAATGCACCCCAGATATATATATATATATATATATATATATATATATATATATATATATATATATATATATATATATATATATATATATATATATAAAATAGAACTTCAAAAATGAGCAAAACGGCAATGGAGCCTGTAATAAGCTTTTGTCTTTTATTAGTGTCAAAGACTTCTTCAGACAAAGAAAAAATGTGAAAACCTCATATATATAACAAAAAGCTACTAGTGGGTGGTCTTAACATATATAATAACCAGTGATCAACAGACATGTAAAAATGAAAAGCAGTCAAAGAATGGTGACCGTGCCAACAATGGCATAATGAGTAATGTTGGTTGTCAATCAGTAAAATTAGCATAAATAGTCAGTATGAAAGGAAAACTCTAACGAAACCATCTAAGTACACACTTGATATTTATATTTTCATTGATGCCTGGAGGGGTATCTGCACTGAGTCTCAACTGCCAAAGTAGTTCTTTATACCCTAATAGTGTATTAACATCATCAAAAAAGTTATTGACATGTTGTAAAACAAAGAACTTAAAACCAATAAAACCCTGACATGTCCAACTGTATTTAGCTAAAGCATTTCTCGGGTCTCTGTTTCTAACAGCAGCTAAATGTTCCCTGATCCTAGAAGACAGTTTCCTAGTGGTTTTACCCCCATAAAAAGCAGGACATGAATCACAGACCACAGCATAAACCACATTACTAGTCTTACAGTCAAAATGATTTTGAAAAGTAGTAGCTTTTTGTTATTTATATGAGGTTTTCACATTTTTTCTTTGTCTGAAGAAGTCTTTGACACTAATAAAGGACGAAAGCTTATTACAGGCTCCATTGCTGTTTTGTTCATTTTTGAAGTTCTATTTTATATGTTCTTTGATTCTTCAATAGTGTTCCGACAGTTTTATTGTGTGATATATATATTTTCTTTGGTTAATTTTCACTTGTCAAAAAATTTCAGGCAGCAGCCTTCAAAATGAAATCTAGCCCTTGACCCACTGCAGTGCGACCCTGGAGTGAGAATAATAAGTAAGAGGGTGTGTTTTTAATGAGCATCTTCTTCTTCTTCTTTTGGCTTTTTCCGGTTAGGGGTTGCCACAGAGGAACTCTGGTCTTCTAATGATTGGCAGTAGATTTTTATGGTGCCAGCTCAATGCCCAACCTTCAAGGAAGGCACGCCCAATCACGCATGTCTTTCGAATGCCACTCAACCACAGGGAGGACATACAGACTCCACACAAAAGGCGCTCCAGCCGAGAATCGAACAGGAGAACCTCTTGTTGTGAGGTGACAACGCTACAGCTGCACCACCGCGGTTTGACTATATATCAATGTATTTTTAATGGATACACTTTTATATAACAGTGAATACATTACACTTATGTGGGGGGCTATGTCCCCCACACCACCCCTTATTTAATATTCTCACTCCAGGGTCGCACTGCAGTGGGGCAGGGGCAATATTTCATTTTCAACCAAATGAGTTTTCAGTCAAATGAGCTTTCAGTGAAATGGGCTGCCTGAAATCATTGCCGACCAAATTAAATTCGACCAAACACAGTAGAGCCATATATATATATATATATATATATATATATATATATATATATATATATATATATATATAAAATATGTGTATGGCTACAGATATACAGACACGCACACATATAACTCAAAATATATATCTACACACACACACACACACACACACACACACACACACACACACACACACACACACACACACACACACACACACACACTACACACACTATATATATATATATATATATATATATATATATATATATAATATATATATATATATATATATATATATATATATATATATATATACAGCAGTAAGTGGGTGCAAAATGGACAGTTATGTCTGATGTGAGCTCCATGTTGGAAACACATTGCCCTTGTTTGTGAAGGTGGAATTGGTATTTTGGAGAAGGATAGTAGGTATATTTGGGGAGGTAGGTTGGGTTGGAAGACAGACAAGACAGCATACAGGGGCAGTATATGGCACATGTGGTGGGTATACACCTTGTATGGGGAGTGTTGTTTGGAATGTAGAAGCCCATGAGCCCCATATGGAAACAATGGGACCAAGGTCCCCACCCATGAGCAGTCACAACAGCATCTTCACAGCCCTGAAGGTGCCTGGGCTGGGCACTGAGCAGAAGGAGCATGTGGATGCTGTGATTGTGTACTGAGGGCCTCAAGGTGGTGTAGCACATCCCCCAAGTCTCTGTGTAGCTCCCTATGCATCAGTCCCTGGACCTGACTTTGGGTGACAAGATCCTGTCTGTGTGTGCTCCCAGGGGAGGGTGCGAACACCATCCCCTAAAGTATTTCCACCTGAAGATAGTGCAGGACGAGTAGATGATGAGGTCCCAGGATGGGTCAGGGATGTGATGTGGCCTGGTAACATGGCCAGATGAGGTAGGAGAGGTGGATCTGCTGGCAACTGTCTTCCCAAACATACTATTGTTTCACTGTTATATAACATATGTGGGTAGCAGTAGTCCACACATTCCAGGATTATGTCTAACAGCATGCATAGATATCCCCATTAACACAAAACAACAAGTGTGTAGCAGTCACATAGCAAACAGAACATATGCATATATGGAACCATAGTGGCCCTTACAATGGCATGCAGGTGACATTGTTCATAACAGGCCACCAATGATAGTGTTTCAACATGGAACATGACTACAAACACATTGCACATATTGTTGTACAATACGATATATGTCCCAACAGTAGGTCTGCTGTAGACATACCCAGTGAGTTGTGTGATCAGATTGTTGTTGCAGATATGGTGGGGGGGAGACAGAAATGTGTATTAACAACTATTATATCCCTGCAGTATGAGGTCCTCAGACCTTTTTCCCTCTTTATTTCTTTTAGGCACAATCTCTGAGGAGAGACTTCTGATTTACACACCCCAGGAGAATGATGTCATCATCACATACCTGGTGCGGCACTACCACACCCTGTTTGGGCATACAGCCCATGATCTGCAGAAGGGGACCACCCTGTGGAATGATCTTGTCCACAGGGTAAACAATGCTGGCCTGCATAACTGCAGTTATGAGCAGGTCCGACATCAGTGCACTGATCTACTCCACCATGCCTGTCGGCGTGCTGCTGTGGTTAGAAGGAACCAGCCTTCCATGGGGGGTCATGCCATCCAGCCCCCCCGACACATGTTGAGGAGTTCCTCGCCAGCCTCAGGGCACCTGCCAGCCCACAAACACAAGACCCGGCAGAGAGCATAGTGGAGGTGGGTGCTGGCCACACAATGGCTGAGGAGCATGCAGGTAAGGCCACAGGGCACATTAGTAGACCACTGTTGCATATCCATCTGCATCTGTAGAGTTTAATCATGCATATGTGAGATGAAATATATATAGTTGGTTGCTACATTGTAGTAACAAACAGATGTGCATAATCTGTAGTATTGTGGGTTTGTACTGTTGATGTACTGTAATGCTACTCCCACCCTGTACCAATGCCACAGGTGTGGCTACTGACATCACATCTCTCACACAGTTATGTAGGCCCCTCTGGTATACCTCCGGTGCAGCAGCCTGTAGCTGGTGAGTATGGTGTTTGTTCAGGTTTGCCAATACTCTGCTCATGTTATTGCCATGGTATATTCCATGCACACATTTAACACACCTACCCATAATGCATGCTGTACATGTTCACTTATTGTTGCTGTTAACTGCACTGCATCACAGTGGTCACCATGGTGGCATATTTGAAGGGTATGTAAGAGTCCTGCAATATAACTAACAACCTGTCATTGCAAGATGTGTGCACAGAGATGAACATAATGTTGGGACAAATAGCCTGCAGTAGGAACATGTCTAAAACATCACCCTTATACAGTGCTACAACAGTGTATATACCACTATTACAATGGCACCTGTTACAGATCTACACTACGGCATATCACAATACTGCATTCCACAACCCTTACAACCTGCAATGTGGTCCTAACATGAGCAATTAATGTGTAATATGGAATCCTATGTTAGGACAGCAAATATGGGTATTACATACCTTCACAAACATTGGAAGCATATGTGTGCATACACTCCAGATAACATATTGTGGAAGCAACTTTTGAGGTACTGACAGTATGCACTCTTCATGAGTATGGACCTTCCAGCAAGTACAGGTCCTCAATGTCACACCAAGAAATGGTCTGCTGTCCAAGATGTTTGGTCATCAAATGTGCCCACGTACCTGCAACAGAGGCAGACATGGCTTGTGCACATCTTACAAGCCATGGAATGGATCCCATACCAAACAGGTAGCACCCAGGAGTTGGACATGTAGCCTTACCTCACCATTGCATATACCATGGCAAACAGTGCAGATAGTCATGTATGTGACGAGGATGTATGGGACAGGATTAAAGTTGAAAATAAACAGATGGCCATCCAAGACAGATGACAACACATGTTGCAAACTGGTCATGCAGGCTGCCTAGTAACATGCCACAACACTGAGGGAGTTGCAGGAATGTCTAGCAAGTACTGGCTGTGCAGTACCTGTGTCGGCAATTGCCTGGACTTTGCATAAGTGTGGCCCATGGGTTCGGGTAATCAGATGGGACAGTTGTACCACAGGAAACATCAGCCAGGACTCTTTACTGGTAGCGTATGCATAACAGCCAAAGTCTCCCAAAGGCATGCATTGCAGTGTGTAATGGTGTACCAAGACCAAGTTGGAAACCTACAGACAGTATTAGTTAAGATACATGTGCTGCACAAACAACACCTCACCCCACCTCAGGCCCACAATCCCCATCTGTACCTTGCTGATACCAGTGTACACCTGTATGTTTGTCATTCATTAGCAGGGATTAGGCTGGTACACATGGTGTTCAGAGTTTAGGACACTGCAAAATGACACACATGTGTAGGCCATAGTTGTCAAGCATCTGCAAAAAGGCTAAGGATGGGGAGGGGGTGTCATCCTGAAATACTACAGTGCACTGAAGCAGAGATCCAAAGCTCAATAAGAATGGCTGTATCTACACACAGTCAAGGTCATGAATTGTGGCAGACATAACCCTGACTCCACAGCAATAGTGACGGCACTGTGTGACCTCCAAGGGGTGTGCACATGAGTTGACCTTACAATCATGCAGAGTTGGAGGACATTTGTAGAGCAGAGTGACCAAATACTAGCAAATGCAGATGGCCCATGCTAGTATACCCTTTCCAGGAGTAGTGACTGCTGTAGTACACATAACAGTTGGTGCAACAAACCATCATGATAAGGGTGTGCATACATATGCACCCACAAATTGTATGCATCTGAATCAGCATCTGCACAACAAATACATTTGTTTGATACTGTATTTGATTGCACAGGTCATATGTCACATATCAGGTTCATGTAATGTTAACATATGCAGTAATGTGGCCCCATGGCATATCCAGGAAGAGGGTGTCATATCAATAAGGGTGTGTACACTCCTCATAGCCATGGTAAGGTTTGAAGGTTGTCAGTGTAATTGTATTTTATTGGCCATACATGTACCGCTGATGATGAGATCTGTAAATCAGACATCAGGCATTCACAAATGACATCTGTCCACATATCATCCCAGGTATGTGTCGAACAAACACATAGGGGCTGTGATCAGCATAGCAAACATAACTGACACACATATACACATTCAGCAATTGTGTGTAAACCTATGAGGTATGATGCACAGTACATGCCAGGGTGCCAAACAGGTGCACAACAATACTGTGTACATGGGTGCAGTGTGTTCCAGGGGAAGGGGCATAACCTACTAACACAACCCATGCATCACAGAGATGTATAATGTTGGTAACAGGGATTGACTATAGCTGCACAGCATGCTGTTGAGTGCCATATGTCATGCATGTTGACAGATGGGTAATGAGAGGTCTGTGTGCAATATCTTTGTGCAACCTCACTTGTAAGTGTGTGTGTGTGTGTGTGTGTGTGTGTGTGTGTGTGTGTGTGTGTGTGTGTGTGTGTGTGTGCGCGTGTGTGTGTGTATGTATGTGTGTGGGGGGTGCATTTGTCTGTAAGTGCTATTTGGTGGAGTGGAGGGAGGTTGATGTATGTGGAATGCACGTGTGTATGTGTATGTGTGTTTGTGTGTGTGTCCATGTATGCACATGTGTGAGTGTGAGGTTGTTCATACTTCTCAACTTCCCCTTAGAAATCGTGCAGTAGATGGACATGGACAGACACATTAGACACCAGGAATACTTTTCTGAAATATAATCACACGACAGCTGATAGTATAATAAAGTCTGCAGCATGAAAGATGCATTGAGAGGGAAATCTAGACACCAGAGATACCTTTTTAATTGCAATCAGCAGAAAGGTGAAAGAATGCCCACGTATGCAGCACTAAAGATGCATCGGGGAATTATTAGACAACACCAGAGAGTGTTTCCTAATATTTATTTTATTTTATTTATTTATTTTTATTTTTATTTTACATTTGTTGACTGGGCTAGTCTAACTGGATATATGTCATATATTTTTGAGGCAGGCCGAAATCCAAAAAAAATCATAAATAGCATAACTGTAATCCACATAAAAAGTTAATAGAGCAACAGATCTTGCATGTACTGACCAATAGTTAAGTATGAAACTCCAGTGCGTGATATTATTGACTTGACTGTAGTAGCCCATAACATATGGGGGCCATGCTCAAGACATCTGGTCAAAACAAGGGTGAACACCTGATAACATCAGGGAGTCTTTGAAAAAATGACTCCAATCAAGTTAAAGAGTTAATGGAGTAACAGATCATGTTTTGTGATCACTTTTCTGAGCAATTTGAAGAATAATACATTAATGATTGGTATTATTGACTGTAATTATTCAAGACTGATGGCAGGATGGGGAAAATAAGAGAAAAAAACTAGAGACATTCCTTAAACTCAGGGACAGGTATGTAGTATGGTGGAATGTCAGGGTGTGTGTGTGTGTGCATGTATGTGTGTGTGTGTGTGTGTGTGTGTGTGTGTGTGTGTGTGTGTGTGTGTGTGTGTGTGTGTGTGTGTGTGCGTGTATGTGTGTGGGGGGTGCATTTGTCTGTAAGTGCTATTTGGTGGAGTGGAGGGGGGTTGATGTATGTGGAATGCACGTGTGTATGTGTATGTGTGTTTGTGTGTGTGTCCATGTATGCACATGTGTGAGTGTGAGGTTGTTCATACTTCTCATGCAGTAGATGGACATGGACAGACACATTAGACACCAGGAATACTTTTCTGAAATATAATCACATGACAGCTGTTAGTATAATAAAGTCTGCAGCATGAAAGATGCATTGAGAGGGAAATCTAGACACCAGAGATAATTTTTAATTGCAATCAGCAGAAAGGTGAAAGAATGCCCATCTATGCAGCACTAAAGATGCATTGGGGAATTACTAGACAACACCAGAGAGTGTTTCCTAATATTTATTTTATTTTATTTATTTATTTTTATTTTTATTTTACATTTGTTGACCGGGCTAGTCTAACTGGATATATGTCCATTTTCAGTAGAGGCCTGGGGAGAAAATCTCCAGGAAATAGCATACAATTTAAGAACTGTAATCCACATAAAAGGTTAATAGAGCAACAGATCTTGCATCTACTGAACAATAGTTAAGTATGAAATTCCAGTGTGTGACATTATTGACTTGACTGTAGTAGCCCATAACATATGGGGGCCATGCTCAAGACGTCTGGACAAAACCAGGGTGAACACCTGATAACATCAGGGAGTCTTTGAAAAAACTGACTCCAATCAAGTTAAAGAGTTAATGGAGTAACAGGTCATGTTTTGTGATCACTTTTCTGAGCAATTTGAAGAATAATACATTAATGATTGGTATTATTGACTGTAATTATTCAAGACTGATGGCAGGATGGGGAAAATAAGATAAAAAACTAGAGACATTCCTTAAACTCAGGGACAGGTATGTAGTATGGTGGAATGTCAGTGTGTGTGTGTGTGTGTGTGTGTGTGTGTGTGTGTGTGTGTGTGTGTGTGTGTGTGTGTGTGTGTGTATGTGTGTAATGTTAAGCAATGACGTACAGGTCTTAAAATGCGTTTCTTGTTTTACCCTCACGGGTGGCGAGGTGGGTCAGGCTCCTTCCTGCAGGCAATCTGATGTTGGTGTCCATATAGACACTGAAAATGATGATAGGTGTGTTGAGGTACAGGCGAGGTTATTAGTTGCTGAAGCTGCACCATCGTTTGACATCCCACTGTTATCCACCCCATCCCTGCACACAGTCATATTGCCTATACATACCCCATCACCAGTGGCCATAGCTGAGGGACAGTTGGCGGTTGGTGGCATAGGAACGGACAGTGTGGTATCTATGGCATGTATGTCTGGACACAGCAGCCATAGCCAGATTTTTGGTGGGGTGCCACATAGGCAGATATACAGGGGTGCTCGTTGGAGGGCTGCTAGTCATCATGCCCCTGGCAGAAGTGCCACATCTGGTGTGACGCATGTTTCAGGCCATCATGGAGGCACAGGCATGCTATGACTTCTACAGTTGTGTAGTACTTGTTATTGACATTACTGTTGAGTCACATATGTTGTTATATCTAAATATACACATATCAGATAAATACAGTGTGATATATCTGGGAAGGTATATACAACAGTCATGTTTACACATAACAAAGATATATATATATATATATATATATATATATATATATATATATATATATATATATATATATATATATATATATATCTATATATATATATATATAGATATATATATATATATATATATATATATATATATATATATATATATATATATATATATATGTAGATATATGTGTACATGTATATACACACATATATTCATATCTATGTATTTATATACATGTGTATATTGCATTGTATATATAGTCATATATAGATCTATCTGGATATATATATATATATATATATATATATATATATATATATATATATATATATATATATATATATATATATAGGTCTACTTCACATGGTCGACAGGCCATATGATCGACATCCATTTGGTCGACAGTTCATTTGGTCAACAAGCAGGTTATGTGGGGGGCTATGCCCCTCACACCAACCCTAACTATATATATCAACTCCAGGGTCGCACAACATTGGGGAAGGGGGCCAAATCTGCTTGTCGACCAAATGAACTGTCGATCAAATGAGTGTCGATCATATGGCCTGTCGACCATCTCAGGTAGACCCATATATATATATATATATATATATATATATATATATATATATATATATATATATATACATTATGTATATATATATGTAGACATCTATAAATGTATATATATATATATATATATATATATATATATATATATATATATATATGTATATATATATATATATATATATATATATATATATATATATATATATATATATATCTATATATATATATATATTTTTATATGTGTATATATATCTATGTGTGTGTGTGTGTGTGTGTGTGTGTGTGTGTGTGTGTGTGTATATATACATATATATAAACATATATATATATATATATATATATATATATATACATACACACATATATATGTTTAACATATGTCCAGAACCTCTTAGTGCAAGGGGTTGTTATGTAAGTATTGCAGGTATAAATGTAGACTATTGCTACTGTAACAGGGGTTGTCTTAACAGAAATGTTGTGTGTGGGAAGTCACATCTGATATTGACATGTACGCCATCAGTTACACATGACAGACATCATAACATCATCATAGTGCAATACCACAGATATCACAGTAATGGTCCTGTGGAATACAGCAGAGATATGATCAATAAATGTGGACAGTCTGACACACTCTGGTCAGTCCAGAGGTATACACAGAACCCCTTAGTGCAAGACGTGTGGACCAAGGCTGACAAAGTGGATGTTTACAGCCACGTAAATGGGGATATCACATAAATACTGGAATAGATATGCTCACACAGTTTATGCATTCACACACTCCTGTTTGTCCTGACACATAATAACTGGAGGAGCAGAGGTCACAAGTCCACATACTACCCACTAGTTAGTGACATACATCTTTGCAGCATCCCACTGCTTTGTCAGAAATACACAACTATTATGGTGGCCCAGCAGCAGTACATCTGACAAATATCTGGACATAATATCACATTGGGTAAGTACACTGAGCTGCTAGGCATGTCACAAAGCACTGTGCAAACTACAGGCAGACTGCCACAACACTGGCCTACATTTCTTATGGGGGAATACACATGTACCTGAAAATATAGTAGGCTCGACAGGCAGGTAACAGAATGGAGTAACAGACACCTGTGTGAAAGCGCATACCCACAACCAATCTGAATGCAGCCACAGCCACATATGGTAAGTGTGCTTAATATTACAGTATAAGGACTGCGTGATCAATGCTATCCTCATATGTGCCACTCACACACTAACCCTACATATACTGGGCCAATACACAGTGTATTCCATTGCCTGGCTGTGGTATGGGACATGTGTAAGTTTGGCCCTACAACCATGTACACCAATAGGGTACAATACACTGGAGCAGCATGCAACATCAGATAGAACAGGACCAAGAACAATGACATCCACCACAGTCTGTACACAGGCCAAGGTACATATTCACAATATACACTCTGTCGACAATCACCATAAGTACACAGACCTCACTACGGTACACACTACAACAGAATGTCCAGGTTTTGTCCTCAAATATAAGCCCTACTATACATAACATGGCTAGCAGTCTATGAACCTATGAACCTATGAACCTATATCTCACTGGCTTCTTATCAGGTATGATGTCAGTAAATAATGGTGCACTGAACATATACACTTCTTACTGAATGACATATGTACAAAGGTTGACAGAGTTGTGGCTGGAGGCACAAACACAGGGCCAATATTGACATGTTGCTGTGATAAACTCGTACATTTACTGGTGTAACAGGGTTTGTTGTGACATATGTCTTCTGAGGGATATGAAGTCAGTAACCCACATGGTTGTCACCATGTACTGACTGCAATCCTCAGAGTATGCTACTGCATTTCTAAAGATAGGAAATGTGTGAGTAACACAACACATGTAAGACTCCAAACACTGGCCAGTCTGCAGATAGCCCTACATGTGAGAATTTCCTCAACCACGTAACACTGTCATGACAGGTATTAAATCATGTAGACCAGCCATATCCACACAAACCCTGTTAATCCAACATTACTTCAAATATAGAAGAGCAAAACTTACATGCTGTCCTCATGCCTGGAATATCCCCCTCCTGTTTGTTGGCATGTCTCTACAGTGTATGTTGTAAGAGGTATATTTCATTACCCTCTGTGATGCTGTTTGCCAAACTGACATGAAGTCCTGCTCACAGTGAATGAAAAGGGCCAGCACCCACATGATGTTCCTAGTTATAGGAGTGTCTGTCCATGCAATTGGCTATGGGAATGTTACCACAGCTGTTCCACATGCAATCAGCTAGTGGGGGACTGAAATTCATGCACAGGCCATCAGCTGATCATGAGCATCACTACAAAACATAAGCTGCTGCCTAAGCAAAGCAGGTGTACTTTTCCACATCCACCAGAGAGGGAGTGAGAGAAACAGACAGAGACAAAGAAAGAAAGGAAGCAGGTAGGAGTCTAAGAGCTAAGCATGTTTGTGTCATACACTTACCAGCATGGAGTTTCAAACCCTTGCCTGATTATGTATTATTACATTTTTATGCAGTTATTGCATGCCACAGAGCTTTCATATTGCAGAGCTGTCCAAAGGTATTTTGAAGGTGAGTGACATCAGCAACAGTGATAAAGGATGGATAAGGTAAGTGTAGTACATGTGCCTGTCCACAAAAGCAGATGTCAAGGAAGGCAAAACTACACTCTCTCATTGACTCACACACATTATCACAGTTGGCAGGGTCTGGATTAGAATTCCTAACTAACTAGTTTGCTACACTACAGTATTATGCAGATATCACATGCACCACAGAGGTTATCAGGCTGCTATATGGGCAAAGGGTTTGTCAAGGTGACTGACATAAGAAGGCATGCTTCAGTAGGGCAATGTGAGGTGTAGTCTGTCAGAAGGCTATGTTGTGTGGACATATTGATATCATCTGATGTGGCATTAGGGCATGTGTATAAGGCATGGTATTTCCTTCGTGGGTTGCATTTGCTGACTCTACAGTTGTTGCAGGCATCCAGTGGGGAACATAGCAAAGGACCACTGTAAGCAATTATTTGCCTATTGTAAGGATGGAACAGGGTGCCATGTCCTCTGTAGTCCACTGCAATCACACTGTGGTTACTATCTGTGGGCAATATGCAGGGAACTACCAACATAGTGGTTGTTGCCTAGCCAAGTGTGTTTGTGTATGAGATATGGGTGGAGAGTGTTCTCTGGGTAATACAAGTGCTGACTATATTGTTCCCCAATCCATAATGTCACATGTAGGTGTATGGATTGTCTACACCAGCATCTCTGCTGTTTGACATCTGTTGTCCTTGTAAGGTGGACATTGTGACATATAACAGGTCCTCAATATAAGAAATTTGTAAAACCCACCCCACAATGAGTCCTGTTATTACACAATCACAGCTACCTCCACAAAGGATACTGATGACAAACACACACTTGACAGTGCTGAGATTCAACCCCCTACCTAGATATGCATTGCTACAATAGTGCACTGCATTTATCACACACGCCATGGAGCTTATAGGGTTAGCTTTTCCCCAAATGTTTATTTCAAGCTGAATGACAGGCTTGCCAAAGTAGGGCAATGGAAATTATAGTGACTGTGAATGGACTCAAAAGCATTGATCACTACACAGACAAACAAACACACACACACTCACAGAGTTTCACAGTTGCCATGTCTGGGATTAGAACTCATACCTAACTAGTACATTACACTACAGCATTATGCAGTTATAGCAAATGCCACAGAGCTTATAGGGTTAGCTTTTCTGCAAAGGTGTATTTGAAGGTGAATGACATCAGCAGGCTTGCCAAAGTAGGGCAATGGAAAGTGCAGTGACTGTGAATGGCCTCAAAAGCATTGATCCCTACACACATACAGAGTCTCACATTTGCAATGCCTATGATTAGAACTCCTACATTACTAGCACATCACACTATAGCATTACACAGCTGCAGCACACATCACAGAGCTTATAGGGCTACTTCTTCCACAAAGGTGTATTTCAAGGTGAATGACATCAGCAGGCTTGCCAAAGTAGGGCATTGGGGAGTGCAGTGTTTGTGAATGGGCCATAAACCATTCATCTGGAAGCACACACATACCGCTCAGTCACACACAGGTTTACATTTAACAGGAATGTGTATACAACTGCTAGACTAATAGTGACTTGTACAGTCATGTTACACAGTTATCACAAGCACCACAGACACTATAGTACTATGGGATACCAGAAGCAATTGTCTACATTGATAGACATTTGCATATCATGTGGTATCGGCCAATTGGGTGTCTGTTGGGTGGGACAGGCCTCATGATGGGAAGATCTTTGTAACTGTCTGTCACTCTCTTCCACACATCTATGTATGTGTATGTTTGGCCTATTATAGTGTGTTGTCCTTGGATATATGTGTGTATTCCTATCCAATGTGTGTACAAAGCATGACTGGTGTGTAATGTGGATAAGTGTGGGAGCATGCCCAGTATGACCTTTCAGTATTTTGTTGTCAGACATGTGATTTGTTTCCCTAAGTCTGGGAGCATGCCCAGTATGACCTTCTATACTGGATGTGTGAATCCATTCCAGGTAGGTTGTACTCCAGTGCAGGCATTTGTGTTCTACACCTACAGCTAGCAACCTGTTTCTGCAGGATATTTTTAGATTGGTTGACAATATGGGGTCACAATGGGCAAAGGATAGTGGGATACTGTAACTAATTGTGTTTGTACTGTTTCTGCTACATGGTTTTGGTATTAGCAGAGATATTCAGACATATGTACTGTTTTACACTGTGATGTTCCATGTCATCAACTACTGACAGGTATACATATTTGGTTGCAGTTATTTCCTGGGGAACACAAGGTGAATGAAGCTGTGTCCAGCACTGTGGTCTGCAGCCTACATATTCTTGCACAATCGTGCCATTCTGGAGGGGGAGCTGCAGACACTTGCTGGTGGGTCTGTGTAAATGGTTCAGCACCGTGGTACTGTGGTGGCTGAGGATCCCATACTTGTACATCCATTGATGTGACACTATGGCCATATCCTGCTGTGGCCATACCTCACAGCTGTACAGATTCACACAGGTTACCCAGAGGCAGGACTCATATTTCTGGTCATTACTCCTTCACATTGTGGTTTACGAGCAGGTTTGTGGCCACCCATTCCTGTGTTTGCAGGCAGGGATAGTATGTGCACACATCTGAGTTTCAGACTTCACACACTCCATGGCGTCCATGCGTCTACCCCCCTCTCTGTTATTCTATCCTCTTCCGAACATTATGCAAATGTTATCTGATAAGTATCCCTATAGTTATCACGTCATCCCAGCAGTATTTAGGGGTTGATCCACAGTTCATGTAGTAGGACATGGTGGGCATTCTACTGGTATTTGTCAACATGGCCTTGCATTGGTGTTCTGTGGACTGTGTTATGTTATTTGTGAGTCCATGAGATAACAAACATTGCCAGTATAGCCCCCTGTTGTGATGGCCACCCTGTTGTAGAAGGAAGTAGTAGTCCACAAAAACGACAAAAAATGGTTGGCCAAAGAAGATCCATAAAGATGACAGAGTGGACTATTGAGGATAAGAAATAAATGATGTATTGTTACTATTATGTAAAAAGCCCAGAATTTTCAGACACAAGATATACAAAATGATTAAGAGAGAAATTAGAGGAAAGAAAAATACTTCCGCAGGAAAAACTGTCACAAGCTTCAAATAAGAATTTGCTTTCATTAATACAACAGATTTTTGAAAAACAGTATATAGATCAAGAAACTTTGATCTCTTTGGAAAAAGAAGCCTCTGAGGAAGTGAGAAAATATAAACAAAAAAACCTAGAGATATATGAAAAATATAAAAAAGAAATATGGACATGGGAAAGAAAGAGAGATTTGATATGGTGCAATATTTATGCAAAGGAGAAAGCCAAGTTAACTAGTATTCAGAAGGCAGTTTCAAAGATATTCGAAGAAAAATACAGGCAAAGGCATCCAGATATGGAAAATTTCACAATAAAATGACTAAAAGCACAAAGATTTAATGTAGAAAAGACGATTAGTAAAGCATAAGTTAAAGAAATAGAAGATGAAGTTATGGAGTGTTTGCGAAGTGAATGATTTAATGTAGAAGGTCTAACACAGATTACATCACAGCATGATGGAGTGAGTCCCCAGAATAAGGAAAAGCAAGAAGATCAAGAGACATGTAAAGAGGAAATATGGACAGGGGAAAGAAAAGAGATTTAATATGGTGCAATATTTATGCAAAGGAGAAAGCAAAACTAACTAATACAAAAAGAGCAGCACCAAAGATATCTGAAGAAAAATATCGGCAAACGAATCCGGATATGGAAAACATTACAACACAAAAAATAAGAAGACTAAGAGGAACAGTAAAAAAAGAGATTAGTAATGGAGAAGTCAAAGAAATAGAAACTGAGGTAATGGAACAGCTGCAAAGAAAAGGATTCAGTGTAGAAAATCAAATGCAGAAAGCACCACAACAGGATAGAGCAATGAATATCCAAATTAAGGGGAAACCAGTGGAACAGGAAGCAACAGGTCATAGGTTCATAGGTTCATAGGTTCATACTAGGCTATCTGCCCTAGGGCATTTATAAGCCTAGCCAGAGTATGTTTGGCTTTCACCACCCATTTTAAATTAATTTTGCTATGCCCTTTTTTGAGGTTAGTATACTGTGCCTCTGTCTAACAGTGACACAGAAGTGATACCTGGGGTAAACCTACGATCTCCCATCCACTCATCAAGATTCCTCTTGAAGAGAGTCAATGAGGGACTCTGCCTAACCTGGACTGGGATTTTATTCCAGAGTGAAGGGAGCCTCTGGGTTATGAATCTGTCCCTCCAGCATGTCCTATTTATTTCAGAGCTGAGGTTCAAGTCTCTCGAGCGTGTAGCTCAATGGGATTTGGATTTTTTGAGGTGCAGCATGTCCCTTAATTCCGGGTTGGACATGGCTTTATACGTCAGGCACAGATCACCTCTGAGCAGGCGGTATGCCACTGAGTAGAGCTGGAGTTTCTTTAACCGGGCAGCATATGGCATCTGTTTGAGCCGTTTGATCCTCTTGGTGAGGTACTTTTGGGGTCTTTCCAGTTGCTGCAGGTGTTTGGTAAGGTACATCCCAAAAGGGGCATTGTACTTCATTATGGGCCTGATGAGGGATGAGTAAAGAGGCACGATGACCTTCCCTGATCTAGATGTGAATCCCTTCATGATTAGGTGGGCTATATAAAATGTTTTTCTAACCACTTTGGCCACGTGGTTGTCAAATGAGAGATTGCTATCAACTTCGGTCCCCAGGTCCCTAATTACTTCTTCTGTACTAAATGGATTACCACCTATGTGGTAATTTGTGGGCACTTTGTTTTTGCCAAAGGGGATGACTATACACTGTTTGGCGTTTAGCTTGAGGCCATGGCTCTGGCACCAGTTGTCTGTTTCTATGAGGCCCTTTTTGGAAGATGCTTGTATCAGCTGGAGAGTCGATTATGGCGCCCAGTTTGCAGTCATCTGCGAACTTGGTCAGCCACAGTCCTTCCGTGTTGGCCTGTACCTCCGAGAAATATATACTGAACAAGAGAGGTCCCAGGACTGAGCCTTGTGGGATGCCACTTGTAACTGGTTTGGAGTCTAACATGGCTCCAGCAATTCTAACCATGTGGGTTCTGTCCTTGAGCCAGTCTGCAACCCATCTAGTGACATAGGGGTTCATATTTAAGCTGATGAGCTTATCTATAATGCCTGAGTGGGGTATTGTTTCGAAGGCTTTTGTGAGGTCCAGGTAGGCTGTGTGGACCACCTTCCCTTCGTCAATGGCCTTGGTGACGGTTTCAAAGAAGTCGACCAGATTTAAGAGGCAGGATCTGCCCTTAACAAAGCCGAACTGGGTAGGATCCAGTGTCTGTAGGTCCCCAATATCTTTATTTATGAGGTCCACGATGATCCTTTCCATAGCTTTGCAGACCAAGCTAGTCAAGCTTATGGGGCAATAGTTTCCAGGGTCCGTTGAGGCACCACCTTTGTGGAGAGGGACCACTGTTGCTGTACGCCACTCTTTGGGTACATATCCTGTAGTAAGGCTGAGATTGAACAGTAGTTTTATGTTTGGGTTTAGCTCTTCTTGGAGTTCATGTAGGACACAGCCCGGGACACCGTCTGGTCCCATTGATGCTGTGTTTTTTGCTTTGGAGAGGGTGGCTCTTACCTGAGCATCTGAGATGTCAGGGGGGCAGCACTCTGCTGGGATAGATATTTGCTCTTTTGGTGGGGAGAGGGGGGAGAAGTTTGTGCTGAACCTGTCAGCTAGGATATTGGCAATGTCTGTGGGTTAGGTGTATTTTTTGTCATTTAGGACTAATTCTGAGCATATCCGGGAATTCCCACCCAGGTTCCTAACATAACTAAAGAAAGCCTTATGATTATCCTTAGTGTCCTGTGCAATTTTTCTCTCGAAGCTGGCCTTAGATGATTTTATGAGTGCCCGTAGTTTTTTGTTAATACTGATCAGTGATGCCTTCCCTTTTTGGGATTTGGCTCTATCATGTAATAGCTTCCTCCCTCTATTGTATAGTTTGTTTATGGCTGGGGTCCACCAGACAGGACGTCTGCCATTGGAGGATTGGGTCTTGGTTTTATTTGGGATTGCATGATCCATGCATTCCTGAAGGTGTTCATAGAATGCATTTATAAAGGATTCTGCTTTTTGGGCCATATTTTCCACAGGCCTGAGGGCTTTGAAGGATTCCACCTCGGTTTTGAGGAGTGCGAAATTTGCTTTAGAGAAGTTTTTCGCTGTGGTTTTCTGGGCAGGGGGTGGGGTCGGGATGTGAATATCCAGTTGGATTAGTTTATGGTCTGATCTTACCAGTGAGGGATACACTTCTGGTCTGGAGCATAGAGTCCCCATGTTGGTGATGATCAGGTCCAGTATGTTTTCCCCTCTTGTAGGAGTGGTAACAAGTTGTTCCATAGCATTTGAGTTTATGAATTCTAGGAACCTTTGGGCTAGGGTGTTGGAGCTAGAGTAGTGCTCCCAGTCTATGTTTGGGTAGTTGAAGTCACCCAATATAATGGTGTTTGGAGAGACCTTCATATTTTCCAGTGTTCTCAGGAAGGCCGAGTGGGGTTCCTGGGTTTGGGAGGGTGGTCTGTAGCAGGCTATAAACTGGAAGGCAGTTTTACCCACTGTTAGTTGCACATGGATAGTCTCTGATGCTTCGTGCTGTGCCACCAACCTGGAGGTGTGGGTATCTTTGATGAATATTGATACTCCCCCTCCTTTTGTAGTTCGGTCTAAGTTTTGGTGCCGAAAAGCATGGTATGAGGTATAACCTGGTAGTGCTGGGGTGCTCTCGGGAGCCCTGAACCAGGTTTCTGTTACTGCACAGATATCAATGTTCTCCATGCTAAGGAGAGTTTCGAGTGCATGCGTGAGGTTTAGACTTCTGGCATTGAGTGGCATTACTCTTAGTTTCTTATCCCTTGTGATATCTATGGAGGTGGGATGGTCTTTTGAGCCTTGCCTAAAAAAGGCACTATGGGGGTAGCAAGAGCCTTTGCCAATATCCGAAAGCCCAGGGGTGACAGGTGCAAGCCGTCCTTAGCAAAGCATTGTGGCTTGTCGAGCATATCATCCCAGGCTGACAGGCATTGGATCCCCTTTGAATGACACCAATACTTAAGCCAATTGTTGAAATTGATCATCTTGTCTTCATATTGTGGCATCATTCTTGGTGAGGGTAAGATGCTACTCAAGGTCAGGGTCATACCGGCCTGGGGCTACATGCTCAGAGAGCTCCTCTATGTCTCTTTTCATGTAGTCCAGGGAGGTACGTCTCAGGTCATTCACACCAGCATGGACAATGACTGAGTCATATTTGTACTTGCCTTGGAGTGACCTGAGTGCTTGTGTTATGTGGCGGATCCTAGTGCCCGACAGGCTGCTCACCGTGACCTTCTCCTTGTTCATCCTGGTGTGCCTGACGATAGAGTCACCTATTACAAGTGTATCAGGTGTGTTGTTTAGCCTTAAGGGCTGTGACTGTTCGGCACACTGGCTTTGTGAGATATGTGTTGCACGTGTTTTGTTTTGGGGTAGCAGTTGCTTGGGTGTCTGCTTGGGAGGTCTCTGCTGCTTAGGCAGATCTTTATTTAGAGCCTCCGAGTATGTTTTTGTGTGATTATGTGTTTGGTTTGCTGTCATGGTAGGTCTATGTGAGACTGGAATTGTAGTGAGTGTGGTTTCCTTCTCCTCCTGACTGGTTATGCCAGTACTGAGTTGAGAGAGCTTAGCCTCCAGTTTGGCTATATGGTTGCATCTCTCACATGTGTTGGAATTTGTTGGGAGGAGGAGAGGGTTGTCTGTGTACATGAGGCAATTGTAACATTGCCTCAAGATTCCCAGATTCACCAGCTGGATCGGAGAGGAGATTGACAATTGACCTTTGGACATGCTAGAATCGTATTGGGAATTCCTTTATAATTGAAAACAAGGGCCAATGGGGAACAAGGTACTTAAGGGGAGTTTGTGAGGGTGTAGTGCTTTTAATTTTTTAGTGCTGACTTATATAATTGCTTAGTGAGCAAGTGCCAGGTAACTTAAGTGCAATGTGTTACAGGTAACTTAAATGCAAAAATGACAAACAGTAACTTTCTTTCAAGTGAAACAAGGAAATAAGTACAGTAAGCAATGCAGATATCACTAGGGATCCACAGAAGCGCTGAAAAGCCGCATTTTAGGTGGAATTAGCGTTCCAGGGAAATAACAAGCAAACAAACAACAAGCATACAAACAAAGCTAGATTCAGCAGGCCTGGATCTAGTCTATGCTACAGCAAACAAGGTGTACCAGTTTCAGTAGTTCAAATATGCAGGCACTATAAACCTTTAACCAGAAATTCCCAGCTCAGAAGGGCAGAGTCCAGCCTCTCCTCCCACAAGAGTGCAGACCACGAACCTTCTTAATGTAAAATAACTGGCCTGAAGCCCAAGTGCTTAAACCAGAACTAATACACTTTTAGAATAACAGACACTGAGCTCTCAATCAGCAGTTCCCAACTTAGAAGGATGTAAGCTACCTGTCCTGCCACCACAGTGCATGCCACAAACTTTCCTAATGTAAAACAACTGGTCTGAAGCCCAAGTGCTTAATCCAAAAGACTTAGAATGACAGCTACACTTTAATCAAGTTACTACCAAGCAGTAAGTCAGGTGCTATATCAAGATATTTTGGAGCCTTCCACAGGAAACCAACATAAAAGTTCACTTGAAGCTAGACAGGAAGGAAAGGAACAGGAAACTGTGGAAACTCTGATGCAGTCAATGTTGAGGCATTGTACGCCAGTGAGTTCCCAACAGATGACACAGGATGAAATTGAAGAGAATGTGCCACAGGAAGATGCTATAGAATTTTCTATAGAATGCCCGCAGGAAACAGAAAACAAGGGATGTGCCCTCAGTATGAAAGAAAAGGAGTTCAGAGAAGAGTTGCTTGATTTAATAGACAAAGACAGATATATCAAGATCGATGAGAGAAATAGACTGCAGAAGGTTAATAAAACCCAAAAAGTCAGAAGCTTGATAAAACAAATGAACACAGTAATTAGGATTGTCCATAGAGATCCATGGGATATAACAGAAATAAACAGAATATATTACTGTGCTGCTAAATTAATAACTGATAAAATTCTACCACAGGAACATAGGGTAGCGAGGGAAAAGGGGGTGAAAGCGAATATCATCATGGAAATATCGAACAGAGAAAACTATAAGGCAGCTAAGACAAGAAGTGTCATTGTTAGAAGATTATAGAAGAGGGATCAGATCAACAAAAATATTAAGAAAGACAGATGTGATAAAAGCAGTATGCAGTATTAGAACAGACCAGGATCTATTATGCACTATTGGAAATAAACTAAAAATTTCAGAACAGATGGAAAGACTCAGAAGATACGAAGATACATATAAGGGAAAAGCACAAAATAAGCAATTTTACTGATGACCCAAAAAAGTTTTATAGAGAATTGGGAAATAAGGTAAAAGGAAATGATAGACCGCCAAAAAAGAGGAAGTAGATACATTTTGGAGAAGTATCTATGAAGATCCTGTGGAACATAACAAAGATGCTAAATGGAGAGAAGAAGTAAAAGAAAGAATAAGAAGTTTAAAGGTACAGGATATAAAATGGGATGAAATAACAGCCAGAGAGATTGAAACAAAGTCGAGAAAAGCCTCTAATTGAAAACCCCATGCCCAGATGCAGTACCTAACTTTTGGCTTAAAGTATTAACTTCTTTACACGAGGATCTAGCCATGAGTAAGAACTATTTATATACACACCCCGAACAGACACCACACTGGTTAACAACAGGAAAAACAATGCTCTTACTTAAGAGTGAACCTGCAAGCTACCCTAAAAATTATAGACCAATAACTTGTCTTTAGACGACGTATAAACTATACATGGGGATTGACGCCGACAGAGTTTATAGTCATTTAGAAGAAAACTCAATGATAGCAGTAGATCAAAAGGGCAATAAAAGAAAGTCATATGAAACAAAGGATCATTTGTTTTTAAATAAAGTTATAGTGGAGAACTGTAAGAAAGGTAAGAATCTGAGTATGGCATGGATTGACTATAAAAAAGCATTTGATGGCATCCCACATTCATGGATAAAAGAGTGCTTAAAAATGTATAAGGTACATCCTACACTGATTGATTACATTACAGTAACCATGAAACAGTGGCAGACTACTTTGCAATTAAGCCATGATAAAGGACAGATTAATATCCCAGGGATAAAAATCCAAAGGGGGATATTCCAGGGTGACGCTGTTACCTTTGCTATTCTGCCTTGCCATTAATCCATTAAGCTGTTTACTTAACAGCTTAGGTCATGGCTACAATTTGGCTTCTAGAAAACAGCAAAGTCTAGTGACTTCTCATCTTCTCTTTGTTGATGATTTAAAACTGTATAGCTCATCAGATGAGGAACTGAAAGCACAGCTGCAGGTTGTCAAAACTTTTTCAGATGATATTGGAATGTCTGCACAATCTCCAGTGTAACAATCTCGCCACATTATTATGCCTTTCAGTATACAGTCCCTCTGCCATTAGAGAGTCACAACCAGCAATAAGGTGTGTGACTGTTTTGGTTCCATAAAACCTAGAAAAGATATGATGTCCTGTTCACATGTTCAATGGACTTACCAAACCAACAGTACATAGCCCACTGTTTTGGGCTTTAAATATTCACCTTTTCTTTCTTCATGTCTCATCACCTCTCTCCTGCATTTGGTCTTGGTAAATGTGCAAAAGCAACCTTTAAGAAAGGAAAACTGCAGCACCAGGAAAACATCAGTTTGGGACAAGAATGTGATATAAAAGAGCTTGAGTAAGAGGGAGTGTATAAATACTTGGGAACTGATGAAGGATCAGCAGTAAAACATGAACAAATGTGAATAAAGCTTAGTAAGGAATACTTTAGAAGGCTTAAATTAATCCTGAAAACAGCATTAACACATAGGAACAAGATTCAAGCTATAAATCAAGTTGCTCTTCCTGTCCTAACTTATAGTTTTGGAGTGATTGGCTGGCCCCAAAAAGTGCTGGATAGACTGAATATTAAAACAAGAAGGATGTTTCATGCTCACCACATTATTTATAAAAATCAATGTGTACCAAGATTATATATTCCCCATTCTGAAGGAGATATGGGCCTCCTTGAAATTGATTACATGTATAGATCTGCAATTGTGGGACTCCATACATATCTACTGACCTCACAAGATCCAAATGTGGTGAAAGTTTTGAAACATGAGGAGAATAAATCTAAGATGACATCTCTGCTTAATTTAGAAGAAGCATATCGACGTCAAGCAGGAATGGAAATCAAACCCGAAGTAGATAAAAACCAGGCAACAACTGAATATGCTAAAAAACAAAAGAAAGAATATAAGGCGAAGGACCAGGTGAGATGGCAAGAAATGTGGAAAAAACATAAATATAGTTGCAAGTATAGAAAACTTCTGGAAGAGCCTCATACTGATCAAAAACAAATGCAGGAATGGTTAAGGAGAGGTGAATTGACATCAAGAAATGAAAGGTTAATATTGGCAGCCCAAAACAGTGGGCTATGTACAGCTGGTTTACTAAGTCCATTGAACATGTGGGAGAAACAGACATATCTAGGTTTTATGGAACCAAATTGGAAACAGTCACACACCTTATTGCTGGTTGTGACTCTCTAATGGCAGAGGGACTGTATACTGAAAGGCATAATAATGTGGCGAGATTGTTACACTGGAGATTGTGCAGACATTATGGTATCGAAGTGGCTAAAAAACACTGGAAGCATGAGCCACAGAGAATCATAGAAAATTAAGAAGTTTACATCACATGGGATCACCCAATACCAACAGTCCAAAAGACAAATGCTAGAAAACTGGATATAGTGGTCCAAGAAAAGAAGACAAAAGTAGCATTGATCATTGAAATCGCCACACCTAGTGACTACAGCATCTTGCATACAGAGAGAGACACAAAGTCATAAAATACCTCAATCTGCAGGCAGAAATGAGAGCCATGTGGAAAAAAGATACCCAGACAGTTCCAATAGTAGTAGAAGCAACTGGTCTTTTAAAAAATAATTTACAATCGTATTTAGATATGTTACCACTGCGGTGGTGGTGCTGCGGTAGCGTTGTCACCTCACAATTAGACGTTGCCCGTTCGATTCCCAGTTAGAGCATCTTCTGTGTGGCGACATGCGTGAATAGGCGTTCCTTCGTTGAAGGTTGTGCGTTAGGCCCGGCAAGCCAGCACATAAAACTCTACTGCCAATCATTAGCGGACCGGAGTTCTGCTGTGGCAACCCCTAACCAGGAAAAGCCGAAAGACACAACATTTAGATATGTTACCAATTCATGTAACACCATACGAACTGCAGAAGGAGTCATTACTGGGAACATTGTGGGTGCTGCGGAAGAGCACTTTTGGCTAACATCAAAGAGTGAAGCAATACTAATTTCATGAACTTTAATCGTACTTTGACTTAGAAATGGGGTCCATTCCCATCATGGTATTAGAAACCCAAAAGACTTGGAGAAATTAAAAAGGCAGTATGGGTGAGACACAGGCCTTTGACAGAGGACTGTAGGTCATTTGGTAGTGATGCAGGCCATCTGTAGCAGGCATTGTGTCACACCTACAGTCTCAGGCTGCAAGCCACTATATTTCCCCTGTGGTGACAGGGTAGGTGTGCAAGGTGTTAATGTCAATAGTTTCTGTCCTTATTGATCCATTGGTATGGATGCTGGCAGGGTGCTGCTTACAACTAGGGACACACCTGCATGGGACACCTCTTCAGCATACTGCATTCTGTGCCTATTCCCATACAGAGGTGGGGGTCATATTGTACTCATTCCCAACAGCAGGGATAAGACCTGTGAGGTACCTGTGGCTGATGTTGGGGTGAGCTGGGTGCATGTGTGCTATGGAAGCTACTTGCAGCTGACTCACAGATATATGTGGGGCATTCCACTTATGCTGGCTTGTGCAGGGACATCAGCAGTTCTTCAGTACTTCATACCTGTGCCATTTGTGGTCTGCCAGTGTTTTGCCAGACTACACCAGTATTCCATACTACACAGCCAACTAATGTGCTGCTAACCTGTATGTACAATTCCAAAGGTGTGTCCATTTGACAGTAACATTTTATACACTCTCTGTCTAGGGTACTTCCACCTGTGTACTGTTTGTATGTCTGGGCCCACATTCATAACATGTCCATCTTTCAGATGGTGACAGATATTACCTCCGAACAATTAGTATGAATTACTGCTAGATTGTGTCTTTCTGGGATGCATTGTGTTTAGCACTGCAGTTGTGAGAACTTGGCCCTGTCATCAACAGTACTGGCCATTGGCCACCAGGACACAACCCTGCATGCCTACATGCTGACCACTTTCACACAATATACAACACACCGCAACCTAACACACAGAGCCCTGCATTTTCTACACCTGCTACAATCTATCCTGCTACTTTGGCCAGCTCAGGTAATCTGTGCTCCACTGTTATTATACCTACACGTACATGTTACTATATTTCTACATGGGATTGTTGGGGGAGGGGGCACACCTGACAACTATAAACATTTGCTATGACTGTACTGGCATTTCAGGTACTCCATTTAATTCTGCATTCTGACCTATCATGCAGACTAGAGGCATATCAGTGTACTACAGTTCTTAGGTTTTATTGACCTACATTTCAGTTTCAGACTTCTTACCCTTCAGAACTAACATCCCACTGCCTGACCTGTGGTAGTCTGTCTGTGTAGATCTGGAGGGGGGCAGTTCTCCATAGCCATCAAGCAAAGGCCTTGTCACAGCCTTTCTTTGTGTTTGTCTACACCTGTCCTGCTGGCTGAGACTGTTGTTGAGTATGTGAGCTTCACTGACTTGCATGTGTGTGTCCTATGGACACATATTTGGCCCACCACATGTCCTGCAGTGGGTTTTGTCACTTTGTCTAGTACTGCCTACTATGTTGACAGCAGTATTTGTTAAGGATTTCATGCTGCCCATATAGGTGTCTACTATCTGCTGCCATCCCATTCAACCACCTGATTCCCTAACATGCTCACATCCATACCATAGATACAGGTAGCAGAGCATACTACTACATTCAGCAATTGATAGTGAGTGTGACTTACCTTGTGGCTGTGCCACTATTGAGGATGGTGCTAAAGGACTGACTATGTCGGATGCACATAGTACACTCCCTATACATGGTTAAGCACAGGTAGTATCATGTTTGGCATCCCTTTTACTCTATGTGCGAGTCGGAGTGAGATGTCATGCCCTGGGTTCTTATCGTGTCAGTGGATGTGCTATGCATTGCCTCTTTGCCAAGGCCAGGGCATACTGGGCCTACCTCCTTCTGCCTACTGGGGCAGGCTCAGGTTGTTCCTCCTCTGAGTCACTCTGTGCCTGTGCTGGCCTTGGCAATGGTGGGGGGCTGTGTGGCCCTGACCCATGCTGTTCCTGCTGCAGCTGTTTCTGCAGGATCATATTGTGTAGCATGGCACATACAATGACAATATGGGTACATGCAGCGGGTGAGTACTGCAAGGCTCCACCGGATATGTCCAGGCACTGGAACCGTGACTTGAGCATCCCAAACACACACTCTATTATGATTCTGGTCTGTGCGTGTGCCTCATTATAGAGTTCTTGTTCGGGTGTGTGTGCATTTCTGATGGGTGTCATCAGCCACAGCTCCAGTGCGTAACCAGCATCCCCCACTAGGTGGCCATAATGGGATGTCTCCATTGGCAAATCTCTGGTGCAGCTGCTTCATATGCAAGATGCGGGAGTCGTGATAGCTTCCAGGACTGCCAGCACTCACATTCATTATAATGCCCTGGGCATTGCACATGACCTTGCAGTTGATGGAGGGGAAGCCCTTGCAGTTTATGTAGACTCTACTCTGCTCACCGGGTGGTGCTTTGATGTGTATATGTGTGCATGTCTATAGCACCCACTACCTCAGGGTATTCTGCTATTTGGTGGAAGAGATGCATATTGTTGGTCAATGCTTCACGAGTGTTGAGGAAATATATGTGCTCACCGGTATGTGCTGACATGGCATCCAGGAACTGGTTGAGTACCCTGTATGCTGATGCCTGTTAAATCCCCATGATATTCCCAGTTGGGCTTTGGAAGGTACCTGTGGCTAGTATTCTTAAACCTACACATACCTTGGTATCTACTGGGATCGGTCCCCCTCTGTTTGTTCTGTGTATAAGGCGTGGCCAGCACAGCTCAACAATTTGCTGTAGGAGGTCCCTGTCCACCCTATAGCACTCTACTATGTCCACTCATGTAGCCCCTGGTAAGTTACCCTGGGTCTGTACAATTTTCTCCTTCTCCTCACTGTGGGTTGGTTGTCAGCATTGTCATCCTCACCACCCTCAGCCTCTTCCACATGTTGATTTATGAAAGTAAAAGCAGTCCCTATCATTTTGTTGCTTTTGTTAGGTAAAATTTCCCCTTTTGTTTACACTGGTGGTATAGAGTTTGTTGGAAAAACCAGAGGGAAAGGTGTTTGCATAGTTTATAGTAGTGTGCTGGGCTGAGCTGGGCTGCTGCCTGTGTAATTGGCTGATTCTGATACATTTCACCTGCCAGCTATGCTAGTTTTCCTTGAATACCGTCCTACTGCCGTTTTCCCTTCCCATTGCTTTCCTGTTTAAGCCCCAAGGCGTGTAGCGCAAACACAGTGCTCAGATATGAACGGAGCTGCTATTTCCTGGTTTATTTATTTTTTTTTATTTGTTTAAAAGCCAGTGCGTGGCGTGCATACCAGTTTAGGCTATGTAAAGACTGCTAGGCAGCTTCAGACACACCCTCTTCCTTAGCTCTGCTAACCTAAGGGCAAACTCGAGCCACAGAGCTCCAATAAGCTTACAGTATGCCTGACACACCCCTCTATGATGTCAGCTACCTCTTATGCTTGCACCATGGTTTTCCTGCACCTACACGGTTGGGTGCTGGCTAGAAATGAGGGGAAATCTGTGATTCAGTATCATTCCCCTCATTTGCATAGAATTGACTCCTAATGTCTAGTTACAAGTCTGACACTGAGCTTTCCCCCATAGCAACCACTATTCAGTGGCCTTGTTGTCTTCTGCCTGCCATTGACTATAATGGCAAAATTGTGATTTTGCCTAAAAAGCTTTTTTCAAGGTTTTATTTTTTTTTTCAGGCCGATCCCGTTTGTGCGCCACTGCCTATGCTTAATTGGCTGAAATCGGCCAAAAAAATAAAAGTTATTTTTTGTTTTTTTGAAACAATTTTCCATGCCAATGGCCATATATTTGGCCATTAGCATGCCTTCCACATTATATACACCCTTTATTTGGAGCTGTCATGGCTCCGTTTTGTAGTTTGCAGAAATGTACTCGGTTACTAGCCGAATACATTTCTGCAGGTTATGCTACGCCTGCACAGACGGCTGCCAGCTTCCTGGATCACTAATTCACCTCATTTGCAAGGTTTTCACCTGCAAATGGGGTAATTAGCATACAGGAGCTTTGTCCATGCAGGAATAGTGCAGGAGCACTCATGCACATCCTGGGAGCTTGTTCCTGGATCTCTTGGCGGCCATATTGCCTCCAGCAGCTCTTGCACTATTCCTGCATGCCGTGCAGCACTTGCTGAGTCCCAGGGTTGCACATTGTAGGAATGATTCACTCCTCTATTTTCAACTAAGTGCCTCTCAATCTTGAAATGAAGAATCTGGCTTTCCTTCCTGGCTTGAAGTCCTTTAGACATGCTGTTTGTGACACCATGACGCTCTGTCTGCCATGCCCACAAAGTATGTACAAACACAATGAAAATATGGTCCTTGTAATTATGTATGAACTAACTGTTTTGTGTGCTTTTAATAACATTCAAATGCACAATAAACTCTTTGAAATGCTGTACTTTGCAAAATATGCTCTGTAATGGCTATATTCTGTGAAACAATTCTACTGTAATACTGCACAAACATGCAAACACTTTATACACTTCTGATAACTCGGATATCTTTGATTAATACAAAAAAATACATGCTTAGCAAAATGCAGTCATTTTACTTTATTCATTTTATGCAATTCGGACTGTATTTCAAACATTTTCCATAGTAATTCAAATATTTTTATCAATATCAGACATATCGGTTTATGCGAATATCGTTTAGAGCATTCTGTCTGCCTTGTTTCATATTTTGCGAATAAGAAATAGTGCTGAGCAAGTTTTAATATCTGGAATTCATTTCTGACCTGTTTTGCGAAGTATGCATATTGTAGGGATGATTCACTCCTCTATTTTCCTCCAGTTTCAACAAAGTGCCTCTCACTCTCGAATTGAAGAATCTGGCTTTCCTTCCTGGCTTCAAGTCCTTCAGACATGCCGCATCTGACACCATTTTATTTTATTTATTTATTTTACATTTGTTAGCTGGGAAAGTCCAACTGGGAACGAAGTCAATTTTCAGCAGAGGCCCGGGGAGAAAGGCTACAGATGCATGTCTTTGTAATGTGGGAGGAAACCCACCCAAATGCAAGGAGGACATGCAGACTCCACACAAAAGGCACCCCAGCTGAGAATCCAGAATCTTGCTATGAGGCGACAATGCTACCACTGCACCACTGCACCATCCTTGACACCTGACCATGACGCTCATCCCTGTCTAACATAGATGACAAGCAGGCTGGGTATTTTGTTTAGATGTTTTAATACATAGAAACACATCAGGATGGATAACAGCGTCATAAAATATAAACAAACTGGTTAACAGACAGACCTTACATACATACATGCTTACATCTCTGCAGCTTACAACAAAATGGCAGTCAGACTTGCACGTGCTCAGTATTTATACATTTGTGCAAGCCCTTGGATAGCTTCTTAAAGGTACATACACATACATTGATCTACATGTAGCTATTCATGCCTAAGAGTTCATCTTACTGTGACTGCTTGTTTTCCAAGGGTTGTCTCTTTAGGCTCATGTTTATAACATCTATTGACATTACCTGTCATTTTTAGGATATGTCTAATGATGACCTATGATTGGTGTCTGACAGCCATCCAGCATTATTGGTTTACAAATATTGTGAACTACATTCAGATTGCACTGACTGTATGGCACAATGGTGTTGTGGTTGCCCTTTCACTGTTGTGATATCCACTATAATGGGTTCATGTCTCATGTACAATCTCTACAGATAACACAAGTTATGATGTTGTTCCATGTCTTACATATTTAGACATTGTTTTACACATGTTGTTTTTATATGTCAAGTTACTATACATGATAGAGAATATTTTATATTATTTTGCAGTGTACATGAAACCAGAGAAGGTCAGTTGACATAAGCTGTTGACATAATTATCTCCATATATGTGCCCTCATATGAATCTAACCATGTGCATATAACTGTCTTCCAGATGGCAAACAGACTTAGGGGCAACAATTTTTCGACACAAGAAAATAAAATTATAATTGATGCTCTGTGTCAGCATGGATGTAGACTCCTTGGATGGGCAGGGAATACAGTTTGGAGGAATGAAGTGTGGACTGACCTTACCAACAGAATCAGTGTTGTGGGAGGTCACAGTGGATCCTAGGAGGCCTGTTGCTAATGGTGCTCTGACTTGATCCTTTGTGCTGTCAACAGGGTATGCTAGTACGAGAGGCTGAGGGATGCCACTGGTGTTGGCCCACCATTGACTCCCCCAGACCACCACAATTTCTGGCATCCCTGTATATGGCAAGTGGTGAGAGATGTACATTGTTGCATACAGAGTACCTCAGCACAGATTGTTGTTGCATGCATATTCATGTGTTGTTATTTATGAGAGCACACATGCTGATGATGACCATTGTTAAGTGTAATGACATGTTATCATTCAACTACAGTAAATACATAGCACTACCAGCAACATGTGCAATGTTGTCTGACTTCATTTGCACAGGTCCATCCACTTCTGCACGGCAGCAAGACATGGCAGTTGAGTGTCTCTGTATATTGTTAATGTGACCACTAGTTGTTATTGCCTATGCCTCCTGTCATGCCACTGGTGTATACTGTCATTTTGATATTTTACTGACATTGTAACCAAGAGATACAACTTCAGGAGACATGGGCGATGTAGTTGCCTCTATAGACAGACCAGGTATGGTTTCCCACCCTGTTCATAAACTGCAGCACTGTGTAGCATAACTGTGTTATATGAAATTAACGTTGCTGTTTTTCATACCAGGGACATCTGGCCAACATGTGCACCATATGTCACGTGAGTATCACTATATCCTGTTACTGTGTTGTATATGTCATCATGTGCCTCTACCTACATTCATGACTGTGCTGCATAAACACACGGTGTCATTTTTTTGCATTTTCCCACTACAGGCTCTGCATTAAGACAGACATCAAACTCACCACATAGGGAGGGTGTAAATGGTATGCTATTTAGCCTGTTTCCTACATGTCAGTGTTATTAGTCCTATTGCTGTTCTCCATTAATACTGTGCTCTTCTACCACTGTGTAGCACAATCACAATCGGCACCTCAGCCATGAGCATCTGGTATGTGTATATAGTATAGTACATATTGTGTTGGTTATACCTCTGTTGGAATGGTACACGCTGGCAAGTATGTGCTTACAAATACTGTGTTGATGCCTTTGTTTCCCTACAACAGTTGCATTTCAGCCCTCAGCTCTAGCTCTGGATTTCCACAAGGATATTTTAGGTAAGTCTTATGTTGTTATTCCTCAAGTATGTCATGTATGTTGCATATGTAACATAATTTCTCAGCTCCCTGCTATATAGGTTCATGCCCACACTCAGACATGACCTCCCGGTAAGACCTTAACATCTGTAAAATTGTAGTTTTCATCAGGTTTGCTAAACAGTTTTAATGATTTTTACTGTTTTTAGTTCAAAGCAAAATGTTTGTGTTCCACACCAACAGCAGTCATTTATATGCACTGTCAATATCAACATTGACACTAACAGTCATTTACACATAATGTGAACTATGGTAATTGCAAATCACATAAGACATAATTCCCCCAAGCAGTTTCCACCAAATTCCTTTCAAATAAATCTGCCCTTAATATAATCTCTTCAAGAATTCCAAGTCACCTTTTCTTAACGCACGCTTAAAAAGTAAAAACTATAATAGGATAACAGTAGTGATATTTCTTCCAATATTAGTAGTCTTAAACAATGCTTATAGTTCCTGTCACTAAGTTTCACCCCTCCCCTCTACCTAAATGTCATTTCAGCCTGGTGCTTCTGAAATGCATTACTGGCTACTCTCTTCTGTCCATTCCAATAAAAAATACATCTTCACACCACCTTAATTCTTGTCTTGTCTTCAAATTCCTCTCCTCTATATGTGCTTCCATTTTCATCTTACAATTTCTGAATCCTTGCTTCTCTCTCTAGCTTTTCTTTCATTATTTTCATGACCATACTGACTTATTGTCTGCATTATTATCGCAAACTGCCCATGAATGACTGTAAATACATGATAATCTGCACTGCACATAGAAGTAAACATGACCCGAATACCAAAGACCATGATGCTCTACAATATAAGGGATGAAATCATTCAAATTTCTATACATAAACTTATATGGTTAGTAGAGATAAGGCCTATGTGATTTATATATTGGTAATACTACATGTGTACAATAGCAGGCATTGACTGGTTCAACTGAAAGTAGCAACTGCAGTATATTTATATATATCACCTATATTACATATCATCCTTTGGATGAGACATCAAACTAAGTTCTCATCTCCTTGAGTTGGTATTAGCTGAGGTGGCTGTAAAGGACCCCATGGCAAGTTTCCCAATGCCCTAGACAGATTTTGTCTAGAAACAGAAATCCACCTGGTGTCTCCACAGAAAACAGGCCACTAGCCTAATAGGACTAAACTGTTCAACAAAGGATAAATAAGAAATAAATAATCACACTGATATGGTTGACATACGTTTGTGGACTGGACCTCACAGGTTCTATAAGCTTTGTGAACAAGCTCAAGGCTTCCTGGTCATGATAAAGCTTGATGATACAGATCATAGATGGAACTTAAGAGTGTCACTGTAGTCATTCAGTTCCTTCCTGAATGCATGGATTAGTGGACTGAGTTTATCTGAGAGGAGGAGTTTATTCTACAAACATGAGAGTCTTTGAAAAATGATGCCCATATGCTTTACAGAATAGTCATGTAAGACATAATTCTCGAAGCAGTTTCCACAAATGTTCCCTCAATTAACATATTCGTGCTTGATGCATTATCATAGGATCATAGGAGGTTGCTAGGCTATTGCCTTGAGGCCCTTATAAGCCTAGCCAAGAGTTTAGCCCATGTTTAGACAAGTAAGTACCCAGAGCTCCTGTCCAGCAGACACACAGGTGGAATCCCAGGAGTGTATTTTCTGTTTCCCATCCAGTTATCCAGGTTGTGCTTAAAAAGGGATAATGAGGAACTCTGCTTGACATGGAGAGGGAGTCTATTCCACAGATGGGGGACTCTCTGGGACACAAATCTGTCCTGCCAACAAGTCCTATTGATATCACAGACCAGGTTGAGGTCGCTCATATGGGTTGATCGAGTGGAGCTTGACTTGCAGATATGCAGCAGTCCCATCAAGGCGGGGTCTGAGATTGCTTTGTATGCCAGACAAAGGTAACCTCTGAGGAGTCTGTATGAAACTGAGTAGAGGGACAGGGCTTTTAGCCTATCTGTGCAGGGTACATGTTTGAGGCCCTGGATTCTCCTGGTGAGGAACCTCTGTGGTCTCTCCAGCTGCTGCATGTGCTCTGTGAGGTACATGCTGAACTCAATAATTGGCCTTATAAGGAAAGAATACAGGGATCTTATGACCTCTTTGTCCCTGGATGAAATACCCTTACTTAGGAGATGGGCCATGTAGAAAGCTTTCCATACAACAGAAGCAACATGGTGCTCAAAAATCAGGTTGCTATCAACCTGACTGCCCAAATCCCTCACTACTGATTCTGTACTTAAAACACTGTTATTAATGTGATAATATGTGGGGACATCACTCTCCCCAAAGGGAATGATGATGCATTTTTTTGGCATTCAGCTTGAGGCCATGTTTCTGGTACCACTCATTTGTTTGGGTGACACCCTCTTGGAGGACGTCCACATCACTTGGGGAATTGATGACTGCGCCCAGCTTGCAGTC
Source organism: Protopterus annectens (assembly GCF_019279795.1). Lineage (NCBI taxonomy): Eukaryota > Metazoa > Chordata > Ceratodontiformes > Protopteridae > Protopterus > Protopterus annectens. Next base: position 1,204,917,178 of record NC_056733.1, on the reverse strand, counting down.
ATCTGCAAACTTGGTCAGCCATAGCTCACTGGTTTTGGCCTGCACCTCAGAGAAGTATATCCCAAATAACAGAGGCCCCAAGACCGATCCTTGGGGTACACTGTTTGTTACGGGTCAACTGCTTGAGGTGGCTTCCCCTATTTTGATTAGGTGGGTTCTATCAGTGAGCCAGTTTGCTATCCATCTGGTAACACATGGATTGATGCCTAGTTGAGAGAGTTTATCTACTATGCTCAAGTGAGGAATGGTGTTGAATGCTTTGTAAAGGTCAAGGTAGGTGGTGTGCACCATCTTTCCCTCGCCCATGGCTTTGGTGACTGTCTCAAAGAAGTCAAGCAGATTTAACAGACATGACCTTCCCTTGACAAAGCCAAACTGTGTGGGGTCGAGTGTTTGAAGGTTGCCAATGTCCTTGTTAATGAGGTCCATGATAATCCATTCCATGGCCTTGTAGATCAGGCTAGTTAGACTGATGGGTCTATAATTTCCTGGTTCGGTGGATACTCCAACTTTGTGTAAAGGGATGACAGTGGCTGTCCTCCCCTCAGCTGGGACAAAGCCAGTACTCAGGCTTTGGTTGTACAGGGTGCCTAATGGTGCTGCAAATTCATGCCTGAGTTCATGTGGGATGCAGTCTGGGATGTTATCGGGTCCCATGGAGGCAGTATTTTTTGCCTTTGAGAGGGCAGTGATGACCTATTCCCTAAAGATAAGAGGTGGGGGCAGGTATTGGGGATGTCCTGATTTACTGATGGGGGACAGAGGGGAGACGCTTTTGCTGAATCTGTCAGCCAGCAGATTGGCTACATCTACAGCATTTGTGTATGTGGTGTCCTTGACCACCAGTTCTGAATGGATCTGGTTGCTTCCTTTGAGAGTGGGGGGTTGGCCTAATGGTTAAGGTGTTTACCTTAAAGACACAAGGTGCAGGGTTTGATTCTCACATGGGGTAGCTGGCTAGGCTTAACATGGCCTGAAAGGGCAGGCAGCCTAATACTAACCTATGAACATATGTGAAGAAGGCCTTATGATTGTCTCTAGTAGATGTGGCCATTTTGGACTTGAAGTTGGCTTTAGAGGACTTCACTAGTGCTATTTGCTTGTTCAGGCTAAGGAGAGATTGCTTCCAATTGGGCACCTGCTCCTTCATGGTCCTAGACAGCATTTTTTTCTTTTGTTATATAGTTCATTTATTGCAGATGTCCATCAGACAGATTTATTATTTTATTTATTTATTTATTGCATTTGTTTACCGGGAAAGTCCACTGGGCCTGAAGTGAGCCCATTTTCAGTGGAGACCCAGGGAGAAAAGCTCCACATCTAATTGCATACAAAGAAAAAATTATACACAACAATACAGAGTATATAAGACAGAGGTAGCCCATTAAATAAAGTAATAACCACATAGAATAATTTGGGAATAACATTAAATAAATTGATAATAACAGTGAAGAATTGATTACAATCATGGTGTGATTGTAGGGATAGAAGCTTTAAATATTAAGTAAGATTATTAGCAGAGAGAGAAGAAATTAGCTTAAAGGGTAAAAAGAAGGAGACAGTAGGCTTAAGGTAGGATAGAACAGGCTAAAGTGACAGCAGAATGAACTGGTATGATAGAAAGAAGGGGAAGATAAACTAGTTGTAGAGTGAAGTGGGATTCTGGGAGGTGGTCAAGTTTTGGGGTAGTCAGTAGGGGTGCAGGTGCATACCCAATATGAGGAGAGATTAAGTTTAAGGGATTTTTTAAAGGCAGTGGGATTACTGATAGTTCTGAGTGAAGGAGGGAGATTATTCCATAGTTTGGAGACAGTAAAAGAATACAGCATTTGTCTGGCTAAGACCTTAGGTTTATCAGTGTTTAATAGCATTTTGTTTTTGTCGATTAGGATGGTATATGGTAAGAATGCAGGAGAGGGACGGGCAGGCTGCTGGGTAGTAGATAATTTTATGTGCAGTAGTTAGTTGTAGGTATGTGAGGTGATGGGGGAATTCAAGCCAGTTTAGTTGTTGTAGAACGGAACAGTGGTGGGTGAAGAATTTAGCATTTGTAGCAAATTTGGCAACTTTGTAGCATGAATCGAGTTGGTTTTCAGAGAAGACTGAATATTGGTGAGGATGGGGGCTCCATATAAGAGAGTTGGAAGCAGGAATGATGAGGCAAGAGCCTTTTTGCAGAGAAGCTAAGAAAGTAGTTGTGCCTATAAAGGGCCCCTAGTTTTTGATGTTTTTTTATGTTGTTATGGATATGAAGGTCAAAGGTTAAGTTGTCATCAATGATGACACCAAGCAATTTGGTACTGGGAACAACTTCAATAATAGTATTATTTTGGGAATGCACAGACAATTCAGACTTGTCAACTTGGCTGGATTTTTTGGGGTAAATATTAAACGTTTAGTTTTATTGAGGTTAATTGGCTTTGCTGCCCACATTTTGGGGTCTGAATGTATGATAGGATGAGTAACCAGGTAAGGTTGGGGTGCTCTCCACAGCTTTGAGCCAGCCCCTTTCTGTGACTGCACAAATGTCAACATCTTCCAGGGTTAAGAATGCTTGCAATGAGTGCAGTTTCATGTTTAGACTCCTAGCATTTAGCAGCATGACCTTTAATTTGGATTTTGTTGAGATTTTTATGTTGGTAGTATCGACCTCATGACTTTTCCTAAAAAAGCACTGGGGGGGGGTGGGAAGAGCCTTTGTCAGAAACTTGAAGCCCAAGTGAGACAGATGCAGGCCATCTCTAGCAAAGCATCATGGTCTGTCAATCATATCTTCCCAGGCTGCAAGGCACTGAATCCCCCTGGAATGACACCAGAAACTAAGCCAAGTGTTAAAGTAAATCATTTTCTGTTTGCATTGAGGCATCATTCTGGGTGACGGTAGAATGCTGCTTAAGGCTAGAGACATACCTGCCTGGGACACATATTCTGTGAGCTTAATCATGTCTCTCTTCATATAGTCCAGGGAGGTATGTCTCAAGTCGTTCACGCCAACATGGACTATGACAGAGTCATAACAGTACCGGTTGTTGAGAGACTTGAGTGCATGTGTGATATGGTGGATTCTGGCACCTGACAAACAACTAACCATGACTTTCTCCTTATACAGCCTGGTGAGAGACACATCTGCATGTCTCACAATGGAGTCTCCTATGACTAATATGCTGGGTTTATGGTTAGGACTTAGTGGCCTTGAGACACTGGTATGTGGACTATGCATAGAATGTGGTGTAGAGGGTTGTGGAGTTCTGATGTGTTTTTGTCTCTGAGATCTCCTTTGTTTGGGTTTGTTTTTGTTCATAATCTCCACATATGTGGGTGTGTGTTGTGTAGTTCTGGGTGGTGTTTGAGGTGTAGTGATTGTGTTGACAACCTTCTCAGTGCCAGATATATTATATTGAAGAAACCCTTACCGCCATTTCCTACCTCAGCCTTAAAGATTAATAGTAATACCTAATTTTTATTGAGACTGAGTAGCTTGTATTTAGTTCATTAAAGGGGTATTCTAAGCAAAAGTATTCAGAGATGAATGGGCCATTTATGCTTTGTAAGTTAGGCATATACAGAGAGTTGCTGTAGTCTTTGGTTGTATGATATGCCTCGAAGCCCATTCCTGCAGTCTTTGGCTTCATGATATGCCTTGAAGACCTTTGCCTCTGTTTGTGAAGAATATTTGTATTTGTTTCATTATAAATATAAGTTATATATATATATATATATATATATATATATATATATATATATATATATATATATACATAGCATTGCATTATTTAGATAAAGATATATTTATATACAAAAATGTCTGTGATTGGAGTGTGATAAAACCTTAAAGGAAGGGCTAAATGTGATGGTAATGTGGAAACATAATGACAGTACAGGGACACCATCATGCCTTATAACCAATGTAATATAATTATTTATCTATTATCTTGTACCAATGGTCTAAATTTATTATTTATTTGTTTATTTACAGTTGCTTACTGGGGTAGTCTGGGTCAACAAAGTATACCCCTTTTCAGCAGAAGTCCCGAGAGAAAAGCTCCATACATTAATATGAAAAAAAGGCAAGGTACACAAAGGACAGGAAAATGTAGTAATTTTCTTAACAGGATAACATAAAACAAAGTAATAGCTTATGAACTCACAGTAGCAAAGTAGGAGTGTATCTTACAGATTTACAATAAATTGTTACTGATAGTTAGTGACAATTACGTCTACATAGCAGATTCATGGTGAATGAACTTTAAAAAAATCAGTCACATTCATATATAGCTGCATAGCAATATCAGAGCACAATAGGGATACTAATTGCAATACAATACAGAGTATAAACAAGAGTAGTAGAGATGCAGAGAGTAGGTAAGAAAGAAGAGTCTAGGGCTGGAGGAGTTACAGTAAGTGACTTGGGAAAGAAAAAGGAAGGAAAGTAGAATGGGAAAGATTAAGGAAAGAAGGTTGGGAGGGTGGCCTAATGGTTAAGGTGTTTGTCTTGCAAACACAAGGTGCAGGGTTTGAGTCTCACAAGGGATGATTGGCTAGGCTTAAAATGACTCACAAGAGTAGTTAGCCGAATACTAATCTATGAGCAGACAGAAATATAGTAGAACTGAGGAGAAGGCTGTACACGTGGTGGATTTTGAGTGTGTGGTTCTAGTAAGAGCTGAAAAAAGGTGAAAGATTGGAGGAAGGCCTGCTATATGACAAATATAAAAGTTTTCTAAATTATTATGTCTATTGTGGAGTAAGAGCTCAGCCTTGTATTCAGCAAGTATTGCTCGAGTTTAAGTTTGAAAAGTTTGTTATTGTCATTTTGTTTAAGTAGTAAGTGGCAAGGAGTTCTAAATTCTAGATACACAGACAGAGTACGTAAAGTCACCAGATAAATTATTAGATGGGATTATGTGGAGAAGTAGTTCCCTGGTTGACTGGAGCTGTCTACATGGGGATTAACGAGAAAGAATGTTGTTTAGGACTGGGCACTGATCTGGTTTGTAGATGAATTTGTGTGGTTAATAGCTGTAAGAAGGATAGGTAGTCAGGTAGTTCTAGCCATGAAAGTTTTTTTTTTTTAAAGCAAGGCAGTGGTGTGCTATATAAGGTCAGATTGTGGAAAATTTTGTGAGTTTATTGTACCGTTGCTCAAAGAGGTTGGATTGTGAGGCTTGCAGGTTAATCAGTACAGAAGTGGCATAGAGGAGCATAGGAGTAGGAAGGTCAAGGCAATGTGTCCTCTTGTAGAGTTTGTTAAATAAGAATATATCCTGTACAGTGAATCCAAATTCTGATGGGTTTCCTTAACTGATTCTTTTATACGGCCGTCAAATGTTAGTTTTTCATTACTAGTCACCCCTAGCAGCTCAGTATTGCATACTAGTTCAATTCCTGTGCTGTTTGTTGAGGTTAGGATGAAGACTGTTTTATGATTGGAGAGATGTTTGGAGGGGGAAATAGGATTACTTTCGATTTTCTGGATTTTTGGGAACATGGTTAAAAGATTTGTCTGAGTGATGGCCACTAATAAAAATCAAAGAAAGCAAAGTAATGAAAAATACGGATTGATGCTGACAGTCAAAAGTAGGCAGTCACAGCACCGTTGTAAGCTGATGAGAAAGAAAACCACAGTAAACAATCCTATCATAATACAGATTTCTCTCTCTGTCCCTGTAAAATGTCATCAAGGGGGTGAAAGCATTGACTGTAAAGCAATTTATGCTACCCATGGCAGCCCCCTTTTAGAACATTTTGGGGTCTAACAAATTAGAAAAATAATAATAACCATTTACTTTGATAAGAGGCATTAGTAATTTTGAACAGTTCAAGACATACTGAAAAACATATTTTCAGCTTTTGGGTATGGTTTTCCTTTAATTCTATGTTCTGAAAGTTTTAAAGCTACCGGCTTCTAGTGCACTATGGGATAATCCAGTTCAGGGGTACAAAGATATCCTCTAACAATGCAGCAGGGCTGATAGCAGCTCAGGAAAATAACTAGTTCCTTTATTTATTTATTTGCTTGCCTGTCTGTTTGTTAACTGGGTAGGTGAGCTGGTCTACTGATCTTTTTTCAGTCACAGCATGGGTTCTATGATCACAGGGAATGCAGTTTAAGTTTAATCTAGCACAGTTTCAAGTACACATTCTATGGTAGTAAAGGGAGACACAAAATAAACAAAACCATTGGCACAGCAAGTAAGAATGCCCTGGACTGGACAATGGTATCTTTTAAGAATAATTCTGTATCATAAGTAAATGGCTTATTTCTTTAGTACTGGAGTATGAATTAAGTAATACACTATGTGATATGCACAGTTAGGTATAGTACAATAGTTTACTACACTAAATACAATATTTACTGTTGGATAGAGTTCAACATCTTAATTTGCAAACAGGAGTAACCAACATAGCATGATGGTAAGCTATGTAAATGGCTATGTAAATGAGTTCTGTGCTGATGATATGCTATGTAAATGAGTTCTGCACTGATGGTATGCTATATGTAAAATGAGTTATGTGCAAATGTATGTTATGTAAATGTGTTCTGTGCTAATGGTATGCTGTGTAAATAAGTTCTACACTAATAGTAAGCTATGCAAATGATGTCTGTGCTGTCGGTACGTCATGTAAAATTAGTTCTTTGCTAATAGTATGCTATGTAAATGAGTTCTGTGCTAATACTATGCTATGTAAATTAGTTCTGTGCTGATGATATGCTATGTAATAAGTTCTGTGCTAATGGTATGCTGTGTAGATGAGTTCTCAGCTAATGGTACGCTATGTAAATAAATTCTGTGCCAATGGTAAACTACATAAATGAGTCCTGTGCTGATGATATGCTATGTAAATGAGTTCTGTGCTAATGGTATGCCATGTACATGAGTTCTCAGCTAATGGTAAGCTATGTAAATAAATTCTGCGCCAATGGTAAACTACATAAATGAGTCCTGTGCTGATGATATGCTATATAAATGAGTTCTGTGCTGATGATATGCTATGTAAATGAGTTTTGTGCAAATGGTATGCTATGTAAATGTGTTCTGTGCTAATGGTATGCTATGTCAATAAGTTCTGCACTGATACTAATCTATGTAAATGAATTCTGTGATGATGGTACTTTATGTAAAAATGAGTTCTTTACTAATACTATGCTATGTAAATGAGTTCTGTGCTGGTGGTATGCTACGTAAATTAGTTCTGTGCTAAAGGTATGCTGTGTAAATGAGTTCTCTGCTAATGGTAAGCTATGTAAATAAGTTCTGCACCAATGGTCAGCTACATAAATGAGTTCTGTGCTGATGGTATACTATATAAATGAGTTCTGTGTTAATGGTATGCTATGTAAATAAGTTCTGCACTGATAGTATGATATGTAAATGAGTACTGTGTTGATGGTATGCTATGTAAATGAGTTCTATGCAGGGGTCACTGAAGTATGTGTAAATTGCTTCATTTTGTAAATGATCCTTTAATGTCTTTTTAAAGGGTTCCCAGTGTTTGTTGATCCCTAAATGAATGTTTGCGAACTGCAAAATGCAACTTAAAGAAAGGGTAAGGGACATCAAAACTGTTACAAAATCCAGGAAGCAAATTTCCAATCCTATTTTCAGTACACCATTAGCAACCTAGAGTGAAGATGTGATGTATTGTTTTTTTCAAAATAAGGCAGAGGGCTTGGATGAATATATTAATGGATTTCTGGACTCCCTAAAGATGCATCTCATCAGGCTGTGGGAACTGGTGGTGATTGGCCAGACACAAATTGGAAGGTACAGCATAGAAACATGGCTTCTCCTATACCATATTACAAATGCATGCTAACACTAACCCTGCAACTGCCCCTAATCCTACATGTTTCCTTCAAAAAAAAAACCTTTCGATAACACTACCACTACAGCAGACAAAAGGACACACCTCATTCATTAACACATACTCACAACACCACATCTGTCTCCTTACTTAGCTCTTAATCTAACCCTAACCATCAAACAATCCCACATATTTCCAGTTACATAACTCTTATTATAATCCTAATCTACTAACACTCAGATATTCACCCCCTAGTTCATACTCATCTCCATAAATCCATCATCCTACTTTTGACATTCACAGCAGGCAGACAAATGTGCACACAAACAAAAAAACATTTTTCAATATGCAAGCCCACATTTTATTCTTTCAAAAAACTACACATTCAATGAAAGAACAGAAAGGGTCATGCTACTAGAAGGAGCAAATGTGATGAAATGTGTTTTAATTTCATTGTTAGGTCCCATAGTGAAACATTCAGGGATGCAATATTTTGTAGAGAGCTAAGTCAAAAGAAAAGTTTTTTAATAAGTTGGCCCCTGATAAGAAGGACCAATTATATATATTTATGCAATAACCCATGCCTGGGTGTGGGTAATGCTGGATTTACCCACTGTTGGTGTGGTTTGGTCACGAGGGCGAAGCCTGAGTGACCAACCAAAGACAACCGTGGGTAAATCCAGCATTACCCCCACCCAGAAGTGGGTTATTGCTATTATACAATGAAAGAATAAAATGTGGGCTTGCATATTGAAAAATGTTTTTTTGTTTGTGTGCACATTTGTCTGCCTGCTGTGAATGTCAAAAGTAGGATGATGGATTTATGGAGATGAGTATGAACTAGGGGGTGAATATCTGAGTGTTAGTAGATTAGGATTATAATAAGAGTTATGTAACTGGAAATATGTGGGATTGTTTGATGGTGCATGCATATCTGAACTGCTTCTTACTGAAGTTGGTGCGCCTTGTTTGCTGTGGCATAGACTGGATTCGGGCCTGCTGGATCTAGCTTTGTTTGTGTAACTTGAGCACTAATCCAGGCATTCTCTAAAGTATTCAATTGTATTTATTACTGCTTGGTAGTAACTTGATTAAAGTGTAGCTATCATTCTAAGTCTTTTGGATTAAGCACTTGGGCTTCAGACCAGTTGTTTTACATTAGGAAGGTTTGTGGCATGCACTGTGGTGGCAGGACAGGTAGCTTTCATCCTTCTAAGTTGGGGACTGCTGATTGAGAGCCCAGTGTCTGTTATTCTTAAAGTGTATTAGTTCTGGTTTAGGCACTTGGGCTTCAGGCCAGTTATTTTACATTAAGAAGGTTCGTGGTCTGCACTCTTGTGGGAGAAGAGGCTGGACTCTGCCCTTCTGAGCTGGGAATTTCTGATTAAAGGTTTATAGTGCCTAAATATTTGAACTGTATCTTACTGAAATTGGTACACCTTGTTTGCTGTAGCATAGACTAGATCCAGGCCTGCTGAATCTAGCTTTGTTTATATGCTTGTTGTTTGTTTGCTTGTTATTTCCCTGGAATGCTAATTCCACCTAATATGCAGCTTCTCAGTGCTTCTGTGGATCACTAGTGATATCTGCATTGCTTACTGTACTTATTTCCTTGTTTCACTTGAAAGAAAGTTACTGTTTGTCGTTTTTGCATTTAAGTTACCTGTAACACATTGCACTTAAGTTACCTGGCACTTGCGCTAAAGCAATTATATAAGTCAGCACTAAAAATTAAAAGCACTACACCCTCACTCCCCACTGGCCCTTGTTTTCACTTATTAAGGAATTCCCAATATTATTCTAGCATGTCCAAAGGTCATTTGTCAATCTCCTCTCCGGTCCAGCTGGTGAATCTGGGAATCTTGAGGCAATGTTACAACTGCCTCATGTACACAGACAACCCTCTCCTCCTCCCAACAAATTCCAACACATGTGAGAGATGCAACCATATAGCCAAACTGGAGGCTAAACTCTCTCAACTCAGTACTGGCATAACCAGTCAGGAGGAGAAGGAAACCACACTCACTATAATTCCAGTCTCACATAGACCTACCATGACAGCAAACCAAACACATAATCACACAAAAACATACCCTGAGGCTCTAAATAAAGATCTGCCTAAGCAGCAGAGACCTCCAAAGCAGACACCCAAGCAACTGCTACCCCAAAACAAAACACGTGCGACACATATCTCACAAAGCCAGTGTGCCAAACAGTCACAGCCCTTAAGACTAAACAACACACCTGATACACTTGTCATAGGTGACTCTATCATCAGGCACGCTGACGTCCCGCTCACCAGGCTGAACAAGAAGAGGGTCATGGTGATCAGCCTGTTGGGCGCTAGGATCCGCCACATAACACAAGCACTCAGGTCACTCCAAGGCAAGCACAAATATGACTCAGTCATTGTCCATGCTGGTGTGAATGACCTGAGACGTAGCTCCCTGGACTACATGAAAAGAGACATAAAGGAGCTCTCTGAGCATGTAGCCCAGGCCGGTATGACCCTGACCTTGAGTAGCATCTTACCCTCACCAAGAATGATGCCACAATATGAAGACAAGATGATCAATTTCAACAATTGGCTTAAGTACTGGTGTCATTCAAAGGGAATCCAATGCCTGTCAGCTTGGGATGATATGCTCGACAAGCCACGATGCTTCACTAGGGACGGCTTGCACCTGTCACCCATGGGCTTTCGGATATTGGCAAAGGCTCTTGCTACCCCCATAGTGCCTTTTTTAGGCAAGGCTCAAAAGACAAACCCACCTCCATAGGTATCACAAGGGATAAGAAACTAAGAGTAATGCTACTCAACGCCAGAAGTCTAAACCTCAAGATGCATGCACTCAAAACTCTCCTTAGCATGGAGAACATTGATATCTGTGCAGTAACAGAAACCTAGTTCAGGGCTCCCAAGAGCACCCCAGCACTACCAGGTTATACCTCATACCATGCTTTTCGGTCCCAAAACTTGGACCGAACCACAAAAGTAGGGGGAGTATCGATATTCATCAAAGATACCCACACCTCCAGGTTGGTGGCAAAGCACGGAGCATCAGAGACTATCCATGTGCAACTAACAGTGGGTAAAACTGCCTTCCAGTTTATAGCCTGCTACAGACCACCCTCCCAAACCCAGGAATCCCACTCGGCCTTTCTGAGAACACTGGAAAATATGAAGGTCTCTCCAAACACCATTATATTGGGCGACTTCAACTACCCAAACATAGACTGGGAGCATTACTCTAGCTCCAACACCCTAGCCCAAAGGTTCCTAGAATTTATAAACTCAAATGCTATGGAACAACTTGTTACCACTCCCACAAGAGGGGAAAACATACTGGACCTGATCATCACCAACATGGGGACTCTATGCTCCAGACCAGAAGTGTATCCCTCACTGGTAAGATCAGACCATAAACTAATCTCACTGGATATTCACATCTCGACCCCACCCCCTGCCCAGAAAACCACAGTGAAAAACTTCTCTAAAGCGAATTTCACACTCCTCAAAACCAAGGTGGAATCCTTCAAAGCCCCCGGGCCTGTGGAAAATACGGCCCAGACCGCAGAATCCTTTATAAACGCATTCTATGAACACCTTCAGGAATGCATGGATCATGCGATCCCAAATAAAACCAAGACCCAATCCTCCAAAGGCAGACGTCCTGTCTGGTGGACCCTAGCCATAAACAAACTATACAATAGAAGGAGGAAGCTACTAAATGATAGAACAAAATCCCAAAAAGGGAAGGCATCACTGATCAGTATTAGCAAAAACTACGGGCACTCATAAAATTGTCTAAGGCCAGCTTCGAGAGAAAAATTGCACAGGACACTAAGGATAATCACAAGGCTTTCTTTAGTTATGTTAGTAACCTGGGTGGTAATTCCCAGATATGCTCAGAATGAGTCCAAAATGACAAAAAATACACTGAACTCACAGACATTGCCAACATCCTAGCTGACAGGTTCAGCGCAAACTTCTCCCCCCCCCCCCACCAAAAGGGCAAATATCTATCCCAGCAGAGTGCTGCCCCCCTGACATCTCAGATGCTCAGGTAAAAGCCGCCCTCTCCAAAGCAAAAAACACAGCATCAATGGGACCAGACGGTGTCCCGGGCTGCGTCCTACATGAACTCCAAGAAGAGCTAAACCCAAACATAAAACTACTGTTCAATCTCAGCCTTACTACAGGATATGTGCCCAAAGAGTGGCGTACAACAACAGTGGTCACTCTCCATAAAGGTGGTGCCTCAACGGATCCTGGAAACTATCGCCCCATAAGCCTGACTAGCTTGGTCTGCAAAGCTATGGAAAGGATCATCATGGACCTCATAAATAAAGATATTGGGGACCTACAGACACTTGATCCTACCCAGTTTGGCTTTGTTAAGGGCAGATCCTGCCTCTTAAACCTGGTTGATTTCTTTGAAACAGTCACCAAGGCCATTGACGAGGGGGAGGTGGTCCACACAGCCTACCTGGACCTCGCAAAAGCCTTCAATACAATACCCCACTCGGGCATTATAGATAAGCTCACCAGCTTAAATATAAACACCTATGTCACTAGATGGATTGCAAACTAGCTTAAGGACAGAACCCACATGGTTAGAATTGCTAGAGCCATGTCAGACTCCAAACCAGTTACAAGTGGTGCCCCACAAGGCTCAGTCCTGGGACCTCTCTTGTTCGGTATATATTTCTCGGAGGTACAGGCCAACATGGAAGGACTGTGGCTGACCAAGTTCGCAGATGACTGCAAACTGGGCGCCATAATCGACTCTCCAGCCGACACAAGCATCCTCCAAAAGGGCCTCATAGAAACAGACAACTGGTGCCAGAGCCATGGCCCCAAGCTAAATGCCAAAAAGTGTATAGTCATCCCTTTGGCAAAAACAAAGTGCCCACAAATTACCACATAGGTGGTAATCCATTAAGTACAGAAGAAGTAATTAGGGACCTGGGGACCCAAGTTGATAGTAATCTCTCATTTGACAACCACATGGCCAAAGTGGTTAGAAAAACATTTTATATAGCCCACCTAATCATGAAGGGATTAACATCTCGATCAGGGGAGGTCATCGTGCCTCTTTACTCATCCCTCATCAGGCCCATAATTGAGTACAATGCCCCTTTTGGGATGTACCTTACCAGACACCTGCAGCAACTGGAAAGACCCCAAAAGTACCTCACCAAGAGGATCAAAGGGCTCAAACAGATGCCATATGCTGCCCGGTTAAAGAAACTCCAGCTCTACTCAGTGGCATACCGCCTGTTCAGAGGTGATCTGTGCCTGACGTATAAAGCCATGTCCAAACCCAGAATTAATGGACATGCTGCACCTCAGAAAATCCAAATCCCATCGAGCTACGCTCGAGACTTGAACCTCAGCACTGAAATAAATAGGACATGCTGGAGGGACAGATTCATAACCCAGAGGCTCCATTCACTCTGGAATAAAATCCCAGTCCAGGTTAGGCAGAGTCCCTCATTGACTCTCTTCAAGAGGAATCTTGATGAGTGGATGGGAGATCATAGGTTTACCCTGGGTATCACTTCTGTGTCACTGTTAGACAGAGGCACAGTATACTAACCTCAAAAAAGGGCATAGCAAAATAAATTTAAAATGGGTGGTGAAAGCCAAACACATTCTGGCTAGGCTTATAAATGCCCTAGGGCAGATAGCCTAGTATGAACCTATGAACCTATGAAGCTATGAACCTATTATTTCAGAAAAAAAACTTACTTTTCTTAAATAATGTCCTTGTATAATGACGCCGTGCTGTCCTTCCACCTCTGGCTATCTCCTCCTTGCCCTATCTGATTTACTGCGCATGCGTTTGGAACTTGCGTTCCCACACATAGCCAGTACATCAGTGCTCGGGAAAGTAAGCAACGGAGAAAAGAAGATCACCGTTGCTCCACTTTTTTTCTTCTTTTGAAAAAAACCTTAAAATTAAAGAATATGTCAACGGAAAAAAGTCCAGGCGACCGGACCTTTTTCCATTGTATATTCTCAACGGGCATGCTGGTTCTGATGGCCAATCAGCATGCTCGTTTTACAATGTTAATGGCCAGTCATTGTATAATACCTGTTATTTCACAGACAGTAGAAAGTACAAAAATATTCCATAGAGAATCTGTTATATGAGATGATTTACTGGGTCTATATGTATCTGGCTAATTAGATGTAACTCAAGAAGGAAAACATTGCAAAAGGTTTTAACAGTCATCACCAATAAGCTGTAACCATAACACCCCAGATATGTGCCTTTTGTGAGCCTACTTTGCACTTCTGTGATCAAAGCAAATAGATGGTTTGCTAGGGGTGGCTGCACATTTATGTTATTTGCAGTTTTGTGCCTTGTTCTGCGCCTTCATTGTGCCTATGTCTCAAGTAAATATGTTGCTGGTAGTCATGTACAACCAGCACAGCATGATAAGAACAGGAGATAGGATACTATTTGTGTAACATCATTTGTGAAAATGGGTCACTAATGTTTTATGCTATAAATATAAACTGTGCTATGGACACCATTCAAACACTGAACATTGGCTACCAAAGATGTACATAAATATTAATCATATTGATAAACAGCACTTATCATGTTTGTAATGTGGCACGTGGAAAATGACTTTTTGAGAAGAATGTAATCAAATACAGCAGATTAGTTGACATGATAAATCACTGAAAGGAAATGCTGTTCCACTATAACCATTGAAGTGTGCTACATTTACATGTCAGATGTTCAGAACAGCCTCCTAATTACAAAACCTACTGAATGTTGCCAATGGCCCAAAGGAATCCACAGATTCCAAGGGAGCACTATTTTTCAGAAATGGAGATAATATAAATAAAAGGGCATTACATGAAAACACAGAGTGTGGAGACTGATGACAGCAAACCTGAAGCATCTTTTTAAAATCAGAAAGACTGATGCTTGCATAAAATGACACTCTAGAAAAGGTGTGAGGTCAGAAACAGTGACAGATTCAAACAAGGCTTGAAATGTCCGTGATATGTGTGAGGGAGGGTGAATGAAGTAAGTTGTTATTTTTGTAGGATATGATACATTTTAATAAGAAGGAGACTGGAAGAATTAGGTTGGGTAAGTAGGTCATGTAATAACACTGAAACATGAAAATAAACAATGACTTTGGGGGTGCGATTAGTGCTGCCTGCTGTTTGTACAATTACTCTGATTTTCATACATTCTTAGAAAGAGGCATGAAACTGTGACAAACTTGATTTAAGACCAGATTAACACGCACACACATGCACACACACACACACACACACACACACACACACACACACACACACACACACACACACACACACACACACACACACACACACACTATTATAAGAAGCAGTTGAAACATTGTTTCCAAACAATGCCTTTCCATCTAGCCATTTGTAGATGAACATGCATATAAACCCTACTGCCCAAACTCAAGTGAAAATAGATGTGGTGGAGCCGGTGTCAGAAGTGAATGACCAGCGATAACGACGACTTCTGAAAGCAGCAGTTAAACCACTGAGTGTCATGTCCCTTCTGTAAAATTAAAAGGAATGACTGATATAAGTGCCATAAGCGAGCACATTAGAGCAGTTATTTAATGCTTGTATAACTGCACTGCCAACACTATCAGTCGTTCTAATCCTGACATTACTATTTAATGTTTTCAAAACTAATTTTCAGCATATAATCTACAAACCTTCACTAGATTCATAGTAATAAATCACTAATACATTCAACAAACTGTAATAACAAGTAAAGAAATAAAGAAAGTGACTAATGCGTGCACTGCAAAACCTTGAACTAAAATGATATTAGCAAGCAAAGAATAATGCATATTAAACTGGGTTAAATAACACACTTCTGTACTACAACCCCTAATATAAGCATTTTCTATATTTCGTGTACCCCAAACTTATATCTACTCCAAGGCTTCACCAATACATAAATGAACACATCTGCTGCAATAATCAGGATTTCATCCTCACACAGATCGAATATTTACAATATTCATAAACAGACATGTTTGGACATCCATTGTTAAATTTTCATGCTGCAATTGAACACAGTTCTGTGTTTCATTAGGCTACCATCTCCAGCTTATGAAATATGCACAGAGTGTACAGTTTCAGTCTGAAAATGTCATTCTTTAGGCAGACTTTGGAATGTCACCACTAACTAACATTTAAGACAGCCATATGATTTGAAAGCATATAATGCATAGTTATGCCATAATTGGCAGAATATAAGCTCTAGTTCATTGCAGTACACTGGTTTTGCCAGCAAAGGCTGCATGAAAATTCTGTAGAAAGGGACACAGCTGATGCTGATTAGCCATGAGAACTTCCCCAGAACTTTTCACTGAAATCAGAATTGCAGGGTGGAATGACTGAAGGCATATGTCTAGTGTGTTATCTGTGGAGCAAAGTGAAAATGTATATACTGCCTTTTGATGACATACACAAGTTTAGTCCTAAGACAAGAGCATGTCATTAGCTCCATAGAAGGCAAGTACTGTGAGGATGTGTATATGTGTTTGTGTGTGTGTGTGTGTGTGTGTGTGTGTGTGTGTGTGTGTGTGTGTGTGTGTGTGTCTGTACGTGCATGTGTCTACATGTGTGGTAGGGGTGCATCTGCACGTATGCTCGCACGTGTGTGTGTGTGTGTGTGTGTGTGTGTGTGTGTGTGCATGTGTCTACATGTGTGGTAGGGATGTGTGTACACATATGCTTGCATGTGTGTGTGTGTAACAGTGTTGTGTGGGCTGGTAGGGATGCACTAGTTACGTTACTTCTAACTGCATTTAATTTGATTCAGAGACATGATAATGAACTGCTAATGAGCTTTCACTTTATGCAACTTTATCATCTTTCTGAATTACAATGTATAACCATTGTGCTGCTGGGCACTGCAGCAAAGCCCACACAGTGCTAACAGTGGTATGATTTCTGAATTTCAACCCATATTTTCAACACATCACCTGTGACTTTCAGTCTCATGAACTACACAGCTTTCATTGTACAATTATGTCCAAAAACACTGCTTTGCATTTCAGCTCGGGCATCACCTTTTCAGGCATAATTATGTAATGGAATGTAAGACAACATTCCAAGAACCCGTAGCAGAGCTGTTTTCAATGTGTTGTCCCCAAATATTAATTATTAGAAAGTTATATCTTGGTATTTAATTTAACACACATGTTATCATCATTCTGCCAGTGTGTAGCACTTACAACAAGTCAACTAGAATCTCCAGCTAATAAAATTCTGAAGTACTATTATACAACTCCAACATAAAATATGATTTCACAGAGTCAGGGTAATACAGTGATGGCAAAAAAAACAGTCTACAGGAAATAACTATACAAATGGATAACACTATATAGTATTCTTAGATTGTTGTACAGGCCATTTCATAAAAAAGTACAGTTACAAAACAATAACCCTGATTTCGTGTTAACATGTGCTTCCTCATAAATTTCACAGTTTATTACACTTTGTTGGAAATCAAAGTGCTTATTTCTGAGGTTAATACAAAATTATAAACTAAACTTTAAGTAAGTCAAAACAACATTATTAATTTCACTGTATGAAAACTGTTGCATATTTAACTAATGATATGCAAGATATTAAAATAAAATACATATACGGGTTCAGGAGTTCTCCTTAGAATGTCTTACTTTGCTTGTTGAGAAGTCACGTAACTGCATCAGGCACCTGTATAATACATACGGCCCACCTATACTTTGTCACTGCGAAAGATACATATCCGCTAAAGATACCTACAGATTACTCTTTCTTCAGTTGATCAATCAGTTTTATTTAAGTGCCTAAGCCTAATAAATTTCATGATCGTTAAATAGTACTAGTGAACACTGGTGAATTATTTTGAAGAGTGAAAGAAAAAACATCATTAATATAATATTAAACAACATTATTTCAACCTAGCATTTATTTGCAAACCAAAGATGTGATATGACCAAAAAATTAAAAATAAAATACTGCACTTTCTTCTAGATCATTTATCATGGAGGGACTACATAGCTTAGGACATTATCTCTGCACATTACTTAGGACAGCATTCCTGCAGGTTTTCCAAGTTAGATGTTCCAATCACACAGTCTAAGCATGATATTTAGCAGAACCCCCTGTATAGTTCCAAATTCACCATACTAGAAGTATTTGCGTAACACAAACTGCCACTGGGTTTCTAGTGTCTCCTGGCTGGTCCTTCAGTCTGGTGTCCCTTGTGAATCCTGGCTTTGAATTTCTATCCTTCTGGATGGACTACTTTTTATTTGTACTCACCAGAGTGTCTGGTCTGGAACTTTTACCCCTCTTGGATCCTAGCTTGGAACACTCACTTACCAAGGTTTGTATCACAGAATACCCATCCTTTTGTGGTCACAAAATGGATTACCTGGGCACTTTGATATCATTTGCTGTCTGTAAAGGTCAGTAGCCTGACTATTGTTTTCTGGTTATCATGTTAACTATCATGGTTGATTTAGTCCACAAGCTTACTTAGCATATTAAAGGCTCATTTATTGCAATCATATAAGACCAGACTTCAACTTATTGTTCAGATAGTCTCTTGACAGAATATTGTGGTCTGTGCCAAAATTTCATAATGGCCTATTATGTATAATTTAGAACTGATTCACACTTGATGTATCATGGATATCAGGCTTCTTTAGGTCCTGACATGATCCCAAGTTTCTTTTTGATGTAGCACAGCAGGGTGTACCATTAATACTTATAAGTATGATGTTTCTATATTCAAACAAAAAAAGTTTAAATTGTGTTGCAGTGGCTTTTTATCAGGACATTTAATATTCATTTCCATTCTGAAAGTGTTTACAAATCTCTCTCCCAGATTACTGGGGAGAAAATGAGGACATCCAGCCAAGAGATGGATGGATTTTTGAGAGAAGATCAGAGGCAAGGGGGCATGACTGCCAAAGAAGGTAGGAGAGTGGTTGTGAACTGAGGGAACTGGACACAGCTGATACAAATCCCTAACTCAATGTAAAAATGAGAAAAAGTAAAATGATTTATACTATTTTGTTTCAAGAAATCTTTCAACTCACTGGAAATACACTGTAATTTAATAGCATTCACAGTTTGTTTAGTAACTGATATTCAGTAGAGCAACTTCTTCCTCTAATACACATGATTCCGTGCTGACCACCTCTGCTGTATATTTAAATTAAAAAGCACATAAGATATTAATAAAAAGTACATGCATGGAGCCAGGACTTCTCATCAACATGGCTTACTTTACTTGTTGCTGAATCACAAAGACACACTCCCATAAAGACAGCATCACAAGTGCATGCAAAGACTCTGCATATGGTCTACCGTGATGCTGTCAATGGTTCTTACTAGGCTTATAGTCTAGCAGACTATTAAGAAACCTAACTCAAATTCTCAATTAAGCTAGGGTTACCACCTGCCCCACTTTGTGAGGGACAGTCCCTCTTTGGGCAGTTGTATCCTGCAAAAACATTGTAAAAATGGCAAATGTCCTGAGTTATTAGGACAAAATTATTTCATATATTTTACGTAATAGTTGCATAAAACAGTTATTCTGTATCTGAAACATGTAAATGTTATAAGAAACAGCATAAGCAGCTAAAATGCTACAATAATAAGCTTTTATTTAGGCAAAAAAGTGAAGTTCTGTCCTTTGTACTGGCCATGGGTATGTTTTGACCTGTAAAATCTGATGTTTGTACCACGATTGCCCCACTTTGGGCATTTGAAAAGGTGGCAACCCTACAATTAAGTGATTTTTTCAGTCACACAGTATGCAAATGAAGGTGGAGCAAATCAAACCCGTTATCATAGAAAGTATCTCATTAACAGCTCAGAGCCTTAATCCTCTTTGCCAACCACCAGGCATTATCAGCCAATAGTGAGAGTGTAATAGTCATATCAATTATACATTTTGAAAGTGAATACCTAAACATTCACATTTAACTTCTTCCGACATATTTTGTTATTTTATATTTCTTTAATAATCTCTATGTATTCTAAGAATAATCCTCCATTACACGTAAAACAGACTGATATCCTTGCTTCCATTAATGCAAATTTGATGACTGGATGGGTGCCCATAATGTTATCAGTTTTGCCTTCCAGCCAGCTGGTGGAGACCAATGAGGTTGGGTTCTGGTACAGTGATTATAGTCTGTGCACTGACTCTGCCTTGTAAGCTCTATGAATTCATAATTATTTATTAACCAGGGTAGAGCACTTATTTATGTGAACCTATTTCAGGTTCAGCCCACTACAAGAAGAAAAAGGAAAAGAGGCAAACCTATTCAAAGGCTTGCAAGATATAAAAGTATGATACAAATAGGGCTTTCATTCATAAAGACATTCAAGACATATGATTTATAATTTAATTAGCAGATACATTTATTAAAAATAAGCATTACATTTACAGCAAATATTTACAAGGAAGTCAAAGAAACATTATTTATCTTATAATGTTAGAAATATGTAGTTGCATCAGAAAAAAGACATGGTGTTAGGATAACAGTACATGAGTTAAAAGGAATTAGAGTAATCGTAAGAAATATATGATTTATTTTCATCATACAAAAGCAACTCTCACTTATTTCAGCAACACTCTTTACTGCAATATTTCTAGAATAACCAAACTAATCATTATAATGGTATGCCTTAGCAAACACAAAATGGATCTCCTCATGCTACATTGTTAAGTATAACTTACTATAAATCTATGGCTACCTTTCGTTACTAGTCCATGTACCATGGATAACAAAGGATTATTCCTTGTGTTTGAGAATATTTATACTGGAGAAAGGCAGCTATTAAGGACAAATAATATACGGCAAATGGCTTGTCTACCCTGAACCCCTGTGGCTTTTCATATAATAATCTGGACAACCCATCGATATTAAAGGGAGTGGTTAGTTCCATTATACTCAATTGTCCTATAAATGTGCCTGCAATAACAAGGACCATTACAGCAGACTTACTGTAGCAATTTGCACAATTATTTCTTTGGGACTTTGTGGAAACCTACGTACTCCATATACCAAGTTGAGAGCTTCTCATGTGATCAGACCACAGTTTATTTCAGCTTTTTCTGAAGAACATGACACAAAAGAAGTGTGCTTTTCCTCTACCATCTGTGAATTTGTACAATAAAGTATAATCAGTTGCAGAAGGTGCCACATCATATGTTAGCCATATTGTTAGTGGTGAAAATGCATTAATAGGTTCATAGATTTAAAGAAGATTACTAGGCCAAAGGCTAAGGCGTTACAAGCCTAGCCAATATAACATGATTTTACCCAATTTACGGCCCCTAGGGATGAGAGGGTGGTATGGGTCTGTGCCTATGGCTTGAGCATGTTACAGATTGCACCTGTCCATAAGGGACATAGGTGGTACCCCAGGTGCGAATTTGCAATTCACAATCCATTGATCCAAACTGTATTTGAAGAGAGCCAGGGAAGGGCTCTGTTTGATGTGAATAGGAAGCCTGTTCCAAACAAGGGGCAATTTCTGAAACACATATCTGTGTCTAAACCATATTTTGTTTGAGTTGCTGACTAAGTTTAGACACCTGGATCAGGTGACCCTTATGCTGTTTGACTTGCAGATGTGTAAGAGCTCCATCATGGCTGGATTTATAGATTTTTGAGTGCCTTGTAGGTCAGGCATAGGTCACTTCTTAATAGTTGTTAGGAGGCAGAGTAAAGGGATAGGGCTTTTAGTCTGTCTGTATAGGACATTTTTTTACACCCTGCAATTTCTTTGTGAGGAACTTTTGAGGTCAGTCCAGCTGCTGTAATTGCCTAGTCAAGTACATGCCAAAAGGCATATTGTACTCAATTATTGGTCTAATGAGGCTGAATGCAGAGGGACTATAATTTCCTTGGATCTGGATGCCATGCCTTTACTTATAAGTTCTGCCATATAATGCCTTATCTGATGTGATCATGTCCTTTGATATCCCTAATATATTCTTAAGCAACTTTCCCATGCTGAACCATTTTACAATAAGGCATTCATAGATGTAAAAATCACTGAACAATTAATGGAGATCCATGATAATGATTTAGCAATCTGAGACAGTTTTACAGTTCTGAAATGTTTTTAGACCTAAGTTCCTTTAGTACAGTGTGGAGTTTGTTCGATATTTTCTTGTGTCCACATCTTTCAATAATAGCCAATACCCACATATATATATATATATATATATATATATATATATATATATATATATATATAAGGTCTATATTATAACGATGAAAGTTCAGAATTTCGAATGCTCACGAGTGGAAATTCAGGAAATAGATGTTGTTATTTTTTGATCGCAGTACAGAGAAGATTAGAATATTTGCCCTTTCCTCACTGTAGGGCGATCTTGGAGTTGGAATCTATATTTAGCAGGGGTAGCGATTTTGAGTTCTTGAATTTCCGTTCATGTGAGCGGTTGAAATTCTGAACTTTTATCATTATAATATAGATTATCTATATCTTAAACAATTATTATGCCAACGTAATGTAATATTTGGAAGTAATGACCAGATTAGGAATTTAGGTACGAAACCTTATTTAAATTGTAATCAATGCTCCTGCATAGATGATGAGAACATTTTTATACATCCTGTTACTAATATAGTATATCCTCTTACAATATCAGCGAATTGTCAGACACGCAATGTGATCTACCTTGCTAGGTGCAATAAATGCATGGCATTCTACATAGGGAAAACTAATAGAAGATTTAGAAAGAGAATCAGAGAGCATACCTATAATATAATGTTAGGCAATGTTCACTATGCTTTGGCTAAACATATTAAAGCTACAGATTCTACACATCAGTTTAAATTTTCGGTATTACAGGTTATACATCCCAATATTCGAGGAGGTGACGTCATTAATTATACCAAATGTTGTGAGGTTAACTGGATCATTAAGTTTAGGCTGATAGAAATCCAGGTTTAAATGAAAAAGTCCCATTAAAACCTGTTCTATTTAACAGAAGATGTAAAGCGTATAGGAACTGATAGTTTAAAACTTTTAGGTTTTATTCCATCATAATAATTACTTTTGACTTATTTTTGACCTGTTTTTTAAATTAATTATGATTTTTTAACTTATTTATTATTATAAATACTAGTGTTTTTACATGAATTGTCAAGTTAGGTCAAACTGTCCTTATGGTCTTCTAGTTAAGGACTGCTTTCGTCATATATTTTTCACAAGAATTCTTTTGATAAATCATAAGCCTTCTGATAAACTTACAAACATTTTTATACATGATCAGATGAAATATATTTATTTTATAGCAGAAATGTATCTATAACAGGATTTGGGGGTTCTTTAATGTATACGTATCTATTTATTACACACCTGTTAGGTTTTAATAGCATTTCAATAATAGATATATATATATATATTTTTTATAAGTTGATTTTTTATAAGTTGATTGTTGGTATTAATTTCATTTGGGATCTTTAAAAAGTATATTTATACATGTTTAGAATTTTAAGCAAAGTATTCTATTAATTTGTTTCTGTAGATCAATTAAGGAAGTGATGTCATGTCTTTGATTAATCATCTGGTATTTAAATGTTTGTTTGAATGAAATTTGTAAGTCTGATGAAGCCCTTGTGGTGAAAGCGCTTACTTTTGTTAATAAAATCGTACGTTTTGTCAGTTGGACGTTTTAAGTTTTTTATATGCACTCCAGTATTTTATACGGACAGTTATATACGTTTTCTACTGCTGCTTGATATTACTTTTACTGCCGTGGTTGTCCTGTCGATGCTACAGACTGTCTTGTATTTTATTCTTCTATTATTCATAACAGCATCCACGGGACGTTTATTCCTTTGGGGTTACCTGTGCTTTTACACTTATTTGATTGTTTCATTGGTTTTGTTGCTCCAAGGTAACATGGCAGAAACTCATATAACATCGCTTGAATTACCCTACAATCATGAACCTATACGGAACAATGTTGATGTACCAGATCACTTTTTGAGTGCTATTTCCGGTTCTGTGAATCCGCTGGCGTGTTACGAAGTTTCTGTGGAGGATGCAGTTACTGCAGATGATGTGAATGATTTAATGGTGTTTACCGAGGTGTTGGACAACTTGGAACTGAACTTAACCAAGTTGAAAAGGATGCAATTGCAGCGCTACCATTTTGAAATTTGTTTGGCAAGGAAAATTGTGCCACGTGGTCTGCGCATCTTAAAGATGCCTACAATAGGTAACACTTACCCCGGCCTCCTTTATAAATGGCAACAATTGAACTTGGATTTAAGTATGAACTATACAAGATTATTAATTGATTTTTTTCTCCTGAAGAGGATGAACTGAGAAGGACTGTTATTGAGCAACAGAATGACATTAAAGCTACATATCCACAGACTTAAGTTGATAAAGGCTTGGAACAGGCCCTTGACAGTTTACAAGCTTTTGAGAAGAGACTTTTGCATCAAAAAAAAGGGAAAATTACAAGGGACACTAAAGATTTTGCCACAGGCCATGTCTTTACTTGGCCTAAGCCAGCTATACATAATCATGTTTCTGACACATCTAATGTCGGACAAGCTGGCAGGACATCTTCTTTAGAAACTGGTGGTATTCAGACTTATGTCATTAACAAGAATGCAGTTAGTACTGGTCGTAGGGTCATTGAACCTAAGAATGTATTAAATGTTCATGATGTAAACACTGATAGACCGTCTGTTATTGGTTCTGTGATAATACATAATGATATACAGGAGGCTGATAAGTCCCCTGTACATACAAATTTGAATGATACACTTACTAGCAGTTCCAATGTTCCCATTTCTGTTTCTGCTGTTAGACCTAAAGAAAGCCATGTATATAGTAATTGCACTAATGTCAGTAATGAACCTAACCCTTTCCCTATTGCACTGCCTCATTCTGCGAAACGACGGAGGTCATACAGTCGAGGCAGACAGAAAAGAAAGGCTCTGGGGGGGGGGACACTCAGGACCCACACTGAAACGCATGTGGGAGAGAATCGAGAATATTTAGTTTATAATCTTTCTAGAAGAATTTTATCTGCATATGAAACTCAAGTATTAGAGAAAGGTCTATCCTTTATACCTACTTGTAATATTTTTTTACCAGATACTGTCATTGATACAAAATTGTTTACTCGTAACGTCCAGCTGAAAGTTGACTTTAATAGCTTGAATTGTTTAGACTATGATAATGCATATAGACCAGCTTTTAAAGTACCTAGTACATATGTTCCTGTGTTGAATCCCCATTTAGACATTTTTAGCAAATTAGTAGAAGAAGATTTACATATATTACATCAAACAGGTACGACAGCAAGGGCCAAACATGGCAAATGGAATTTAAACTTTAAACAGAGGTCAGCTCTTAATAATTTAAAGAAAGATACTTCTGTCATTATAAGACCAGCTGATAAAGGTGGTCCGATGGTAATTCTGGACACCGATAATTATTTAGAATGTATGCATGTGTTACTTGGGGATGAACATTTTTACAGCGTAATAGATTTAAATGAGGTGAATAGGAAGGTTATAAATGTTTATAACATGTTGGATGATTTACTTCTTAGTAAAGATATTGATTTTGAAACGTTTTGTTTTTTGAAAATTAGATATCCCTTGATCCCAATTATTAATGGCCTCCCTAAGATCCATAAAGACGCTAAAAACCCCCCAATGAGACCTATCATATCAGGTAGGAACTGGGTGACAGAACCGTTATCTATTTTTATTGAGCACTTTTTGAGACCTTTAGTTGATACCAGACCACAGACTCTTAGAGATAGCAAACAGTTTTTGATTGAGTTTTATGATTACTTAAAACTTTTTCCATTTGACAAATCTTTTTATTTTGTAACACTGGATGTTACTAGCTTATTTACTGTAATACCTAATGATGTGGGTGCTAGCCTTGAATATAACTTCCTAGGTTCCTATAGTATTTTGCCATCTAAACAGATTGATATACTATGTTTATTTCTGGAGACAGTTCTTGAAAATAATATATTTATATTCCATGACAATATTTATTCCCAAAGAGATGGCGTAGCTATGGGTATGCCTTGTGCTAACAGCTACACCAATATTGTCATGGCTTGTTGGGAAGAGCAAGAGTTATTTAATATGAACAGTTTTAAAGACTCTGCTGGCTTCTATTGTAGATTTGTAGATGCTTTGTTTTTGATTTGGGACAATGACGAGGAAAGTCTTTTGAAATTCTATGAAGAAATTAATACTCTGTCTAGTTTTCTAAAGTTCACTATAAATTATTCCATAACTAACATTTCTTTTCTGGACGTCAACATCGAGTGGTTTGAAAATGGATTAGTTAACACTGGCATACACAGAAAGGCATGCTTTCGTAATTCTTTATTACACAGAACCAGCATGCATCCAAGGCATGTTTTCAGGAGTGTAGTTAAAAGCCAGGTGATACGAGCCTCCAGACTTAACCCATTGTCCACAGGTTATGAACAAGAATTGGCAGATCTGAAAAGTAGATTATTGAACAGGGGCTATGGCCCCATTGAGATTCAGGAGGCGTTGGTTGCAGTAAGTCCTCTTAAGACTGCTTCCGCTTGTCCGTACTTCTCAGAACAACCTGAGCAGCCTGTTAATATGATGGCGATTGATAGTGATGATTTACCTACAGTGAAGATTTCAGTTCATTACACCTCTAATATACATCCTATTATGGATATTTTTAGGAAACATTGGGGCATTTTAATGCTTGATGATAATGTTAAAAAATTAGTAGGGAATGAACCCAGGTTTATTTTTAAGAATAAAAAGAATCTTAAACAATTATTATGCCAACGTAATGTAATATTTGGAAGTAATGACCAGATTAGGAATTTAGGTACGAAACCTTGTTTAAATTGTAATCAATGCTCCTGCATAGATGATGAGAACATTTTTATACATCCTGTTACTAATATAGTATATCCTCTTACAATATCAGCGAATTGTCAGACACGCAATGTGATCTACCTTGCTAGGTGCACTAAATGCATGGCATTCTACATAGGGAAAACTAATAGAAGATTTAGAAAGAGAATCAGAGAGCATACCTATAATATAATGTTAGGCAATGTTCACTATGCTTTGGCTAAACATATTAAAGCTACAGATTCTACACATCAGTTTAAATTTTCGGTATTACAGGTTATACATCCCAATATTCGAGGAGGTGACGTCATTAATTATACCGAACATTGTGAGGTTAACTGAATCATTAAGTTTAGGCTGATAGAAATCCAGGTTTAAATGAAAAAGTCCCATTAAAACCTGTTCTATTTAACAGAAGACGTAAAGCATATAGGAACTGATAGTTTAACATTTTTAGGTTTTATTCTATCATAATAATTACTTTTGACTTATTTTTGACCTGTTTTTTAAATTAATTATGATTTTTTAACTTATTTATTATTATAAATACTAGTGTTTTTACATGAATTGTCAAGTTAGGTCAAACTGTCCTTATGGTCTTCTAGTTAAGGACTGCTTTCGTCATATATTTTTCACAAGAATTCTTTTGATAGATCATAAGCCTTCTGATAAACTTACGAACATTTTTATACATGATCAGATGAAATGTATTTATTTTATAGCAGAAATGTATCTATAACAGGATTTGGGGGTTCTTTAATGTATATGTATCTATTTATTACACACCTGTTAGGTTTTAATAGCATTTCAATAATAGAGATATATATATTTTTTATATATTTTTTATAAGTTGATTTTTTATAAGTTGATTGTTGGTATTAATTTCATTTGGGTTCTTTAAAAAGTCTATTTATACATGTTCAGAATTTTAAGCAATTTATTTTATTAATTTGTTTCTGTAGATCAATTAAGAAAGTGATGTCATGTCTTTGATTAAGCATCTGGTATTTAAATGTTTGTTTGAATGAAATTTGTAAGTCTGATGAAGCCCTTGTGGTGAAAGCGCTTACTTTTGTTAATAAAATTGTACGTTTTGTCAGTTGAACATTTTAAGTTTTTTATATGCACTCCAGTATTTTATACGGACAGTTATATACGTTTTCTACTGCTGCTTGATATTACTTTTACTGCCGTGGTTGTCCTGTTGATGCTACAGACTGTCTTGTATTTTATTCTTCTATTATTCATAACAGCATCCACGGGACGTTTATTCCTTTGGGGATACCTGTGCTTTTACACACACACACACACACACACACACACACACACACACACACACACACATATATATATATATATATATATATATATATATATATATATTTTTTTTTTTTTCCACTTTAAAGAATTAATATATGTCTCTACTGACTCACAGCTCATATTTATTTAGCATGTTTAGTTACTTAAATGGCCTCTGATGCAGTTACCTGTCACCAGTACATTGTCTGGGTAGCACTGTATGCTATTGATTCCTTGTAACACTTAGTCTAATGATGTTTCCTTTTGGCCAATATAGACAACACTCCAGACCATAGCCTGTTTTTTCATTTATTAACCATGTAGGTGGATCTATCTGAAAACTCTTTTCAGCAGCAGCATTGTACCTTAACAGTGGTTTATGTATGATGGCCAAGAATTGCTTTGATGCTTAAATTAATTTCATCTGATGGTATGCTCGGTTCAAGAAAATCTTTCTGAAATGCCTTCAGTAATGGATGTAAAAATATATATTATCCTGGGCATGATGGGTTATACAGCTGGCGGTACTGGTTTCACAGAGATCTTAAAGTGCCCAGTTCTGCCTCAGCATCAATGGACTTAAGATATTTAGATTAGGAATTACCATCTGTCTCATTTCTGGTTTCTGGGTTTTTCACTGTACCATTTTACTAGTAAATCCTGATTTGGAACCTGCTATAATCTTTGTTAAATCCTTGTTTGTCCACCATGTCTGATGACCATGTAGCTCCAGCTGCAGTAGCCCATTCATTTAACATCCACAGGGTCAGACTTAGTTCTGTTAATCACAGGTCAACTATCTTCCAGGCAGACAAGAATAATTTTAGTTTTTCATGCTTAACCCATGCTTGGTAGCTGCAATTCATGTTTACACCTGAAAGAACCTGTTATGTCTTCCCCTATGAATGTGCATATTCCAACATACTTCCATGAAGGTTGCCCTGCAGATATGGTTTGACAGAGGAAAATGCTCATCCTAGGCCCATATAGGGTCATAGGTTAGTACTAGGCTAACTGCCCTTGCGAGCCATTGGAAACCTAGCCAATTATCCCTTGGGAGACTCAAACCCTGCACCTTGTGTTTGTAAGGCAAACACCTTAACCATTAGGCCACCCTCCCAACCCATATGCTCTGGGCTGTATACTTCTCTCTCCAGTAGGTGACATCATTGCAGTAGGCTAGAACACAACAACCCCCCCCCCTGACAGGTGAGGTAACATCAGCCTCTCATTCACACCTTCCCTCATCACCTTCTTCAATGCCTGGGCTGCTACTTGATTTCAGGTTGACTGGATCAGATCTAGGAGTTATCCCTGTATGCTATGAAGCTGATACCAGACAGAAGATTTAATAATTTATTTTCTTTTGTGGGAACATTTTCTCCTTTCTAACCTTCCACTTGTACCTTTGTTATAGAGCAAACACTCAGGTCAACATTCATGACCTACTTCCTTCCAAATATGGGTCATTCACTATTTTCACAACATACAAGTCAAATTCATGCTGTTTGCCTTTTAATTTAACAGACCTTAATTCTATCCTCATAATTTACTTTTTCACTATATACATTTGCAACAAAACTTCAGCTTGCAAAATAAATAAGTAAAAAAATGACGGGTCCAGGAAAGTAAATATTGTGGGAAGAAATAGCCAGGGAATTGTTATGGCTATGGCTTGTATAGGTCCTAGGGCTGATAGCCTAGTACCAGCCTATGAACCTATGAACCTATAATAGTTTTCACTTACTATTTTCAGTGAATTCTGATTCAGGCCTGCACTGCTAACTGGGTTTGAAAGTACATCTGCAAGTAAAACTGCAGACAAGGTCTCCACAGTTCCAGTTATGCACATTCCTTGAACCTTTTAAATAATACAACATAGTCTGTGGTTGTACAATCATGAAATTAAACCACCAGAAAAAAATGGAGTACGCCTGGTAAAAGCACAAACAAACACAGGTACCAGTCGCAGTGAACGAACCACAAAAAGCTGCTCAACAGTTGTAAAATGCCTGGGAAAACCACCACAACAAGTTTTCTATATAAATGCAGGCTATTAGGAAAAGATGAGGTCGCCAAATATTTCATATCTGATGAAGTTTGAGTGTTACTCCTACAAACACGTTTTGTGGCAGTTAGCAACGTTAATATCTTAATGTTTATTGAAAACGTGTTGTGGCAGTTTTCTTTTATACTTCAATAAATTGGATTTTTTTATTTGGCGACCTCATCTTTTCCTAATAGCCTGCATTTATATAGAAAACGTGTTGTGGCGGTTTTCCCAGGCATTTTACAACTGTTGAGCAGTTTTTTGTGGTTCGTTCACTGCGACTGGTACCTGTGTTTAATCATGAAATTAAAATTACTGCACTTTCAAACTTTTTGATGGAATGCACTCACTGTATCAGGATTAACTGAAAATCAAATCACCCAAAGAAAACTGACATTGTTATAGCTTTGTATTAATACTACTGGCAATACAGCACAAAATACATTTCCATTTTGGCATTGCAGCAATCTTTTCTGGGGTTATCTGATTACTATTTCAGTCACTAGCAGCCATTTATTTATAAGTGTATCATCCATGCTGGATGGCACAGTGTTGTAGCTGTTAGCATTGTTGCCTCACAGCAAAAGGTCCTCTGGTTCAATCCTCAGCTGGGGTGCATTCTGTGCGGAGTCTGCATGTCCTACCTGCGTTCGTATGGGTTTCCTCCAGGTGCTCCAGTTTCCTGCCACATTCCAAAGACATACAGTAGGTGGATTGGATACTCAAAATTGGCCCTAGGTGTGAGTGTGTGCATGCGAGTGTGTGGTGCACCCTCTAAGGAGGGTTGGGCCTCAGGCTAGCAACCCTATCCTGTAAAACCCATACGTACCTGCTACAAAAATGAGTGCCCAATGTGCTGAATGCACTGGAGTGAATCCAGGATCATCCATGTCAAACCACAATGCCTTTCAGTGTCCAGCATTTTGTACAGATGTTTGGTGTGCTATTATACATGTAAACTGCTTTCACTGGTTTTCTAGTGACACTTCCTTGCACTGTAGCCTTATTTCTGACCATCCTGCAGGATGGTTTCCTACAGCTGAAGTATAGTGTTTACTTTGGGAACTAAAGACCATTCTTTCCTCTGAGCATTTAGTCCCATTTTATTGCTAATCACAGGCAACTCTGGTAGATATTTCAATTGCCACTGTCATATTCATGGTCTGTTCCCATCTTTTTTTTTTCATATATTTTTTTTTGTTAGTAGCTTTATTTATGTAGCTACCCATAGACAAGTCTGTCCTCAATGAAATTGCTAGCATCCTACAAAATAGACAGTAGTCAGCAAACTTACACAATTCAGCCAAATCTTGAAATCTTTGCATTTCATTTTTGCTCATTTTATGAAACTTGAAACTTTCTTCAAATATTAAGTGTAGACTACAAAAATATCTTTAAAAAGATTTTTCATATGGTTTATATGGTGCATCTGAATTATACATGAGACTTGTAGAGTCTAACCAAATGGTCATAAAGAGAGCAAAACAATTAATTCACTGCTGTCCTCTGTGCACAGGCACAGAAATGCATTATGCGGTTAAACACTTATCTCTGAACATAATCGTTGCCGTTCTGAAAATCAAATACTACATTTGGCACTAATCTGCAAGTTATCAATCACCATCTTAAGACGATTCTTAGCCCTTAATTCATTGATACACCGAATGCTAATAGTAATACTTTGGCCTGGTATTTACAGCTGCAACATTCACTGCTGCCCAGCAGATACAAGATGCAACATGATATGTGCATTTTTATCTAATATTTTTTATTATGGAAAACATAGCTTAGCGCAGAATTTACTCCTTTATTTCCATGCATCTAACAAGTTTTTGCATGGTAACACTGTTTTAGCAAGTATTGTTTTCTCTATCATTCTGCCTAAATCTCTCCTCACCTGCCTTGGTGCTTTTGTTCTATCTGCGGTTGGGGGTTGTCATAATGACCAAAGGTGTTTACCTCCACAGACACAAAGTACAAGGTTTGATTTTCATTTTTGAGAGAAAATGGCCAGTCTTAAAATGGCCCATAATGGCAGCTAGCCTATTACTTACCTATGAAACTATGAACCTACAGGGTTGCTGTTTCCCTAGCTCCTAACTGCACTACTCAGTTACACCTTTTCCTTGTTACTTTACTGACTGCTTTGGCGTTAAGCACTGGATTAAATATTGTAAAGGTTGCTTTCTTTAGCAAAGGATACATCCACCCATTGCTGTTAAGTTGATTCTGATTCTTACAACTCCATAAAAAGATGTTGCCATCCACAGAGTTTACCAAATGTATATATTTTATTACTATCAAACTGGAAATAAATAAATAATAAATAAATTTGGAAACTGAAGTAGATTGGTGGGCCTTTCATTAGTGGCACACACACACACACACACACACACACACACACACACACACACACACACACACACACACACACACACACTCACTTTGCACACACAATCTAGAGTTGCCAATCCACATACCATATGCCTTTGAGATGTGGGAAAAAGCCAGGGTACCTGGAGAAAATCCATATGATCACATGGAGGATATGCAGACTCTACACAGGAAGTACATCAATCAATAACTGAAGTGGAGAATTTCTTTATTTGAGACAATAATTCTACTCAATGCATGACTACGGTGCCCCAGCATAGGATACTCATGTGCTTTTTAAGCATATTAAATACTTTTCATAACTGCTGTGGAAGAGCTAAACCCAGTGCTTATTTGAAACTTCAGAAATCATACCTGTAACAGTTTGGACTATGAATAATTGCTATTTTAATTATTTTCCTGCATTCTTCTTCCTCTTTGCAAATAATATAATTGTTCTTTTTCCTGCATAAGTTCCAAAATAAGATCGTCAAGCACTTAGGATCATAGGAAGTTACTAGGCTGTTGGCCCTGAGGCCCTTATAAGCCTAGACAAGAGTTTAGCCCATGTTTAGACAAAGCCCCTGTCCAGCAGGGACAAGGGTGGAATCCTGGGGGTGTATTTTCTGTTTCCCATCCAGTTATCCAGGTTGCACTTAAAAAGGGATAATGAGGAACTCTGCTTGACATGGAGAGGGAGTCTATTCCACAGATGGGGGAGTCTCTGGGACACAAATCTGTCCTGCCAGTAAGTCCTATTGATGTCACAGACCAGGTTGAGGTTGCGCGTGTGGGTTACTCGAGTGAACCTTGACTTGTGGATATGCAGCAGTCCCACCAATGCGGGGTCTGAGATTGATTTGTATCCCAGACAGAGGTCATCTCTGAGCAGTCTGTATGAAAGTGAGTATAGGGACTGGGCTTTTAGCCTGTCTGTGTAGGGTAGATGTTTGAGGCCCTGAATTCACCTGGTGAGGAACCTCTGTGGTTTCCAGCTGCTGCAAGTGCTTTGCGAGGTACATGCTGAAGGGGGCATTGTACTCAATAATTGGCCTTATAATGGAAGAATACAGGGATGCTATGACCTCCTTGTCCCTGAATGAGATATCATTACTTATGATATGGGCCATGTAGAAAGATTTCTGTACAATGTAAGCAACATAGTGGTCAAAAGTCAGGTTGCTATCAACCTGTGTGCCCAAATCCTTTATGACTGATTGCATTCTTAAAATGTTGTTATTAATGTGATAATATGTGGGGATGTCTCTCTCCCCAAAGGGGATGATGATGCATTTTTTGGCATTCAGCTTGAGGCCATGTTTCTGGCACCAGTCATTTGTTTGGGTGAGACTCTCTTGGAGGACATCCACATCACTTGGGGAATTGATGACCACACCCAGCTTGCAGTCATCTGCAAACTTGGTCAGCCACATTCCACTGGTTTTGGCCTGCACCTCAGAGAAGTATATCCCGAATAAGAGAGGTCCCAAGACCAGTTCCTGGGGTATGCCACTCATTACGGGTCTACTGCTTGAGGTGCCTTCCCCTATTTTGATTAGGTGAGTTCTATCAGTGAGACAGTTTGTTACCCATCTCGTAACATATGGCTTGATGTCTAGTGAAGAGAGTTTATCTATTACGCCCGAGTGGGGAACAGTGTCCAAGGCTTTGGCCAGGTCAAGGTAGGTGGTGTGCACCATTTTCCCCTCATCCATGGCTTTGGTGGCTGACTCAAAGAAGTTGACCAGATTTTACAGACATGACCTCCCCTTGACAAAGCCAAACTGTGTGGAGTCGAGTGTTTGGAGGTTGTCAATGTCCCTGTTAATGAGGTCCATGATAATCCATTCCATAGCCTTGCAGATCAGGCTAGTTAGACTGATGGGTCTATAATTTCCCAGATCGGTGGACACTCCACCTTTGTGTAAAGGGATGACAGTGGCTGTCCTCCACTCTGCTGGGAAAAGGATGGTACTCAGGCTTTGGCTGAATAGGGTACCTAATGGTGCTGCAAGTTCATGCCTGAGTTCATGTAGGATGCAGCCTGGGATATTATCAGGGCCCATGGAGGCTGTATTTTCTGCCTTTGAGAGGGCAGTGAGGACCTGTTCCCTGGAGATAGGGATTAGGGGGAAGGTACTGGGGATGTCCTGATTTACTGATGGAGGGGGCAGAGGAGTGAAGTTTTTGCTGAATCTGTCAGCCAATAGGTTGGCTATATCTACAGCATTTGTGTATGTGGTGTCCTTGACCACCAGTTCTGAACAGATCTGGGTGCTTCCTTTGAGATTGAGGACATATGTGAAGAAGGCCTTATGATTGTCTCTAGTAGATTTGGTCAATTTGGACTTGACATTGGCTTTAGAGGACTTCACTAGTGCTCTTATTTGCTTGTTCAGGCTAAGGAGAGATTGGTTCTAGTTGGGCACCTGCTCATTCTTGGTCCTGGACAGCAATTGTTTCCTTTTGTTATATAGTTTATTTATTGCAGATATCCACCAGACAGGTTTACTCTTCCTTGTGGAGGATGATTTTTGCCCTGTTAGGTATTCCTGATTCCATGTAACTATATAAATGCTCATATTGTACTTTGGTGTAGATTTAGACAATGGTGTCAGTTCCTACAAGGGGCTGTGAAGCTGTTTATAACATCCCTCAGGAGGTTGCAATCAGCTTTGGAGAAGGTTTTGTGTTTGACCCTAGCTAGTGGGGGGGTCAGGGGAGATGGTGACTTTGAAAGTGACCGCTTTATGGTTGGATCTTACAATGGAGGATGATATTGTAGTGATGCTGCAGTGGTTACTCATGTTAGTTAAAACCAAGTCCAAGATATTATCACCTCTTATGGGGTTATCAACTAGCTGTTCCAAGACATTTGCATTGTTAAAATCGAGAAATCTCTGGGCATTTGTGTTCTGGCATGAGTAGTTTTTCCAGTCTATGGCTGGGTAGTTAAAGTCAACCAGGATCACAGTAAAGGGTTGAATCTTGATAGATGTGAAGAGGTCCAGAAAGGTGGAGTAGGCATCTTGAGTCAAATTTGGGGCCTGTAGCTAGCTGTGATTTGAATAGGGGTCCTGTCAATGGTTAACTGCACCTGGAGTGTCTCCTGTGCATCATACTGTTTGACCAGCCTGGAGGTGTGTATGCCTTTAATATATATTGAAACTCCACCTCCTTTGGCTTTGCTGCCCACAGTTTGGGGTCTGAATGTATGATAGGATGAGTAACCAGGTAAGGCTGGGGTGCTCTCAGTAGCTTTGAATTAGGTTTCCGTGACTGCACAAATGTCAGCATCTTTCAGGGTTAAGAATGCTTGCAATGAGTGCAGTTTCATGTTTAGACTCCTAGCAGTTAGCAGCATGACCTTTAATTTGCATTTTGTTTACATTTTTATGTTGGTATTATTGATCTCATGACTTCCTAAAAAGGCACTGGGGGGAGGCAAGGGCCTTTGATAGAAGCCTGAAGCCCAAGTGAGACAGATGCAGGCCATCTCTAGCAAAGCATCGTGGTCTGTCAATCACATCTTCCCAGGCTATCAGGTACTGGATCCTCTTGGAACGGCACCAAAAACTAAGCCAATTGTTAAAGTCAATCATTTTCTGTTTGTATTGAGGCATCATTCTGGGTGTCAGTAGAATGCTGCTCAAGGCTAGGGACATACCTGCCTGGGACACATATTCAGTGAGCTCAATCATGTCTCTCTCCATATAGTCCAGGGAGGTACATCTCAAGTCAATAATGCCAACATAGTCTATGACAGAGTCATAACAGCACCTATTGTTGAGAGACTTGAGTGCATGTGTAATATGATGGATTCTGGTGCCTTACAAACAACTGACGGTGACTTTCTCCTTATCCAGCCTAGTGAGAGGCACATCTGTGTGTCTCACAATGGTTAACTGTAAAATGGCTATCTGAACCTTTTCTTTGCAGACCAATTGCACAGAAACTAAAAACATACCCTCATCTGTATAAATTCATACTGAAGCTGTCAAGCCAAAGATTTTGTACAGCAAACAAAATAATTAAGTAAATCTGATTTCCCAGCACAGGTACAGAGCTGCATTCTGCAGTCAAAAGCTTGCGCGTTTCCATGACTGAAGTCAATATCTGCCATTATGAAAATCAAATTCTGATCTCGGTACTAATCTTTAAAACGTAGCAGGTACAACCTTTGGACATGGAGAGTGACATTTTAATGCTTTGACCTAATATTTTCATATGCTGCCTTCGCTGTCATGCTAAATAATATAAAATATAACTTAATATATTCTATTTTACTTTGTTTTCTTTTTGTCATTTTTTTGTTTTATTGTTTGATTGATAAATAAATATAATATATATATTTTAATATTAAATGCCCTTCCAATCACCATATGCCTCCATCCTCTTAAAAAATATAAACTTATTTTGACTTCTGTCCCACCCACTTAACTCTCACAGATTATATCTAAAAAAACTATCATAGCATTACACCCAAAATATTTCCTCTCACTTTAGAAAACAATGCTTGCCCATCACAAGCTTCATCCTGTAAGATATAGTTTTAACTGCCCTTACTTTTCCTTACTGTTCTCACCACTCATAATGTATCATTAATTCATTATACCGTACCCAAATCCTTCAGTTTCAGTTCAACAAAACTGCACCTAAAACCTAATGATATTCAGGTCTGCCCAATGTATTATCCTAAACTATCCAATGTATTAATTAGGTCATAACACCTTTCAAAGGAGACATGTGTCATGACCCTGCTCTGACAGTGTGAACGCCTGATTCTCTATGGCTCCTCTGATAACATTTGGTCTAATCATAAAGGCCTCAAAGTTTGTACATTAGCAACCAAAGCAACACAGCTGGATACTACTTTATGCTTTGTGCATACTTGTAGTAAAATAAGCTTTCCTTGCTCCTCCACACTTTATGCAGAATACTAAAATTATGCATTGCCCCTCTCTTCAATGCCAGTTGTCATGTACCTGAAGACACTGTCCCCTACCTTGAAGATAATACCAGATATGAAATGCTCACATTTGCAGATTTCAACATTAAGAGGAATACTTCATTTGCCCAACCCCCTTTCCTCACTTTATACATGTACAGTGTGGTCTAGGTAACTATCAGTGCTACTCAGAATGCTCAAACAGATAAAGTTACTATGAAAAAAATAATTTTAGAATGGAACTGAGACCAGTATCATGACAACAAAGAGGAATGTAGCATCATACTAAATGCGTCAATGACAGCCTTCTAATTTTTGCTTTGTGAGCTATACCAAAAATCAGCCACCTGTATCACGTTACCATATCTCGCAACATAAAACTGATACTTAATCTCACAACATGAAAATGATCTGCCATTCACAACATGAAAATGATCTGCCCTTCTCTGCTCAGCTCTGTAGTCAGTCAAATTGGTCTATCCCACCTCTATAAGCTTGTTTCAGAGGGTGCCGCTGACCACTTCATCTCACTCTTTCTGTATGTCTTGAACAGCTATAATCGCTATACCATAGCTGTGTTAAAGCCAACTCACTTCCCAGGTTCATAACAGATATCAAACAGATCCTGTTCCAATACCATCTTATTTGGTCACAAAAAACACAGCCAAGTCTCATGTTTTATTAACTGTACAAAACAAACAGATTTTTTATTCTTAAATCAAGAACAGACTAGTTCACTATGCACCATGGCTTTCATAAATATATCTCCAAGTGATTCTGGTAACGACCAGTTAAGTACTCCTTCTTGGCTAAAGAAACCAAACTAATGCATCTGACATCCTTTATTCATTTGAGAACATCACAACTTTCTAACAAAACTTCTTAAATTGTATCCCAGTGCCAAGACATCCCATGATGCTTCCTCTATTCACTCCTCAGTTAGACACCATCTATTAAATATAAATAAACCTCACACATTGCCTGTCACAGAGAAAGTGCTGCTTAAAGTTAAACTCATTTCCCCCACTTATGAAAATCTACTTGATTCAAACCTTAAGATGAGTGCTGAGGTAGCTAGCACTGTAGTGTACATGGATAAAGCCTTAACAACAGCCCAAGTGACCTGGGTTCAATTAGCATCTCTGGCATCTGAGGTACTGGCAAGGAGGGATGGATGTGCCATTCCAGGGGATGCCATTTATTGATGTTTCCTGAGAGCAAGGGTGGTCCACAGAGGGAAGCAGACTTTGGA
This sequence comes from Protopterus annectens, assembly GCF_019279795.1. NCBI lineage: Eukaryota > Metazoa > Chordata > Ceratodontiformes > Protopteridae > Protopterus > Protopterus annectens. The sequence continues at coordinate 1,204,878,484 of NC_056733.1, read as the reverse complement.
CGTTGTTGACAAATGCAGGGGGTGAGGGGAAGAAAGGTTATGCCATAATATAAGTTCTCCTCAGCAGCAAAAGCAGTTTCCAGCACCACCCACTAGGGTTCCCTTAAGATTCATGCTAGCTCCAGCTCACTTGGAGAAGTCTGGGGAAGGAGATAGAATTGGCAATGGACAGGGGCACTGGGGCAGTCAGAATGAATGACTTTATTTATTTATACATTATTGAATGGGTAAGTTCCACTTGGCTAATGATTTCTTTTCTGGGGAGACCCAAGGTGATATTTATATTACTAGGGGATATTTGGATGGGGCAGTTGGGAACTTCCCCTACTCATTAGGAGATTGCTTGTTCTTATCCTAATGCAGTGGTGGCTGGGAAAATAACAATCAAGGAGATCCAAGATTTCAGATTGCACAGTGTTGAATGCTGGTGTAGTATTTGAGGTGCTACGGTATTCTGAGGAGTTGTTTCAGCAAAATTTGTTTGTTTCAGCAGAAGCAAATGCTCAAAACAATGATGGATGTTTTATTACAGCCTTCTGGTATGGAGGGTTGCGGGATGATATTTTGGTCAACTGTTGTTGCAGAGCAAGCCAGAGAGTGGAAAAGATGCTTCATAGTGTAAAATTATGGACAAAACCCATATTCAAGGAATTAAAAGCCATTTTAAAGGAATATTGGTAGAAAAAATCATATGCCACGTCTGTTAAGAAACTGCAGTGAACGCAATAAAAGATGAACTGAGGAAAGGAAATGTCAACATTCAAAGGAAATTCATGATAAGAATTCAGAATAAAGGAAAGAAATGAACAGATATGACATTTGGGGTAATTTAATGGTCCCATTGTGATTGAAGGTTCATCAGGTAAGAGCCTTTATTCTCATTCCTAAAGAGACATTTTGTGGCATTATGTTTGAGACTGCTTCTGTTCTGGAAAGTCTTGGGAAGTATGAAAATAAAAACAGCTGCAATCTATGGAGCTCTTATTTTGATAAAGCATTTCACAGAGAAGCAAAAAAGAAAATGCATGTTCAATTTCAAACTGAAGTTGAAAACGAGACTTTAAAGAGAAATTTAAGCAAACCTTGTAAAGAAGTTATGAACATTTGCTAAGTGTATGATAACAATGATTATGGACTGTTGGATGGGACTGTCATATTATACTCAAAATGGAGAAAGAAAAAAAATGTTCATAGCCCTAGTATGATAAATGTAAAAGATAACGGGTATTGTAAAATATTGCGGTCAACCTAAAATGTTTTTTTTTTCCCTGTGGCAAAGGTGATCATCGATAAGTAATTATGATAAGAGGAAATGCATATTTGTGGGGAAACAGGTCATGATGCAAACAAATTGTGAATTGAAATGTTATAATGTAGAAAAGTTGGGCATTTATGGATGGACTGTTATCTAAAGAAAATGGATGAAGAAGAAGAAAACAAAAATGAGGCCAGTATACAGAGAAACAAAACAGTCCCAATAAAAAATAAAGAGGAGGAAGAGAAGCACGTTTAGAGTAAAAATAAAGATAAGGATAAAGAGTAAAATGAAAGAGAAGATAATATAAAGAAGGTTCTGAAGGAATTGGTGAGGAAGATATAAATTGGAAAATAATGAAAGCTAAAACTAATTCTATAGGCAAAAGATTAAGAGATTGAAAAAGCAAGTTTAAAAGGATAAGTGTAAAAGAGAAAAAGAAAAGATTGATAATGCAAATGAGATAAATACTTCAAATTTACATAACTTCTGGTAAGCTGTAATATAGACATAATGACAATTTTAATGCTCTTTCAGTATATGTAAGCAGTATTAAAATATAAGTAAAAGGATAGGCATCTTAAGTTGGTGTAGTAAGTGTGATGTCATAATATTGAAAGATGTATGATTTTTGACACAAGAGAGATTACAAACAATAAAACTTTAGGGGGGAGACACAACATGGAACCTAGGAAAATAGCTAGGCATAGTTGTACTTTGTATGAAGTCAGTGAAAATATTGAATGTAACATTGATAATGATAAGAAGATTAATTATTGCAGATCTCAGATCGCATAATCAGGTACATAGAATTATAGCACTATACGCCTATGTTACAAGTGAAGAAAGGGAAATTTTATTCAATAAAATTCTGGATTATGTAGTAATTAATATGAATATAATGTTAATGGGAGATTTTTATTGTGATTTGAAAGGAAACAAGAAGAAGGGGGAAATGATGTTAAGAAAAATTCTGAAGTTATAAGATGTGGCAATTTAAGGATTTGGAATAATAATTTGTGGATATATAGTTGACGTGCATATATGATTGAAACATATTATTTTATTATATCACAAGGTTTAAATAGAGCAAAGGGAGAGACACTTGTAACAGACTTTGCAGATCACTCAGCCATATGGCTAGAGATACAGGAAAATAAGGAGTATATCAGATTGGCAAAAGATGTAAAAAGAATAAATGAGAAATTATGGGATGAAAATGGAAAGAAAGTTGGTATGCCAATTATAGGCATTAGAACTTGCATCTATATTACATAATCGATCTTTTAAAAGTTCGAACGTCATATGGTCAACACCATATGATGGAACTTTTAAATGGTCAAAAATGTAATAAAAAAATAAGCCAAAGAAAAAACCTACCTGAATGGTTTAAGATGAGGGAAAGCCCCCATGACTCCACCCCCTGCACCCCCCACACCCCCACTCTTTAAATATACCAACTCCAAGATCTCACTACAGTGCAGAAAGGTAAATCTTCCCATTCTGCACTGTATGGAGATCTCCTTTGAAGCATTCAAACTTCTAAAGTTCGATCATATAGTGTCGACCATATGACGTCAAACTTTTAAAAGTTTGACAACATGATATAGACCCTTCGAACTTCATCAGAGAAAATCTAAACTGAATAAAAACTGGGTTGATTCAGTTTTGTTTTTTTTTTCTGATGACGTTCTAATGAAATTAAAGAATGAAAGTGCTTAAAAATTAATCTTTTGTCTGTGGATATTCATCAATGCCAGTGGAGTTTGTTTAAATTAAAGAAAATGATTCATGCTAGAAAGAAAGGGCAAAAAAAAAAAAAAAAGGAAAGAAGAAAAGAATGACGTTAAAATTTAACATAACAAGAAACTAAAGAATTTGAAAATGAGATTTCCTTATATGACTTAGATAAGGTACTTGGACAGGTTAACTTACAGTTGGTTTCAGGACCAGATAGAAAAATATACCAATTTTATAAGAATTTTATGGACTGACATAAAAATGCTTCTTAAAAGTTATGAATGTGTGGTTAAATGAAGGTTTTGTGTATAAATATTTCTGCAATGGTATACCTAAAATTGTAAGAAAAAAGAAGATAAAAATAAAGTTGAAAATTGGAGAGCCATAACACTGAACAATGCAGTTTATAAGACTTTTATGAAAATAATTCAGAAGAGGATGGGAAGTAAAATTAAACATATTATGAAAGATAGTATATATATATATATATATATATATATATATATATATATATATATATATATATATATATATATATATGTATATATAGTTTATGAGGTAAAAGATGCCATGAATTGTTATTAATAGTAAGGGAAATTATGGATGATATTATAAACTGATGGACCAGTAAGACCAAGATCATGATAGGAGAATTAAAGCATTTGATGCAGTACCTCATGAACTTTTGTGGATAGAATTAAGAATGCATGTTGTTCAGCATATAATAAAAACAAAGTAAGAATTGTAATGAATGGATGGTTACGCAAACATATAGATATAAAAAATGTCATATGGCAGAGATGTCCAATGAATAGCATATTACTTGCAACATCTCATTTCTTTAGTTCAACATGATTTTTCTCTTTTCGATTTTTTTTAACATATCCCAATGCCGCTCATATTTGTACTTTAGTAAATTTACTGCTAATGTTTCATGTTTAATGGTAGATAAAACAGTACTTGCTAAAATAGTGTTACCATGCAAAACTTAACAGATATGCAGAAATAAAGGAGTGAATTTTACATTATGAAAGGCACTACTTATATTACTAATGAAGGGATAAAAATTCCAGTTATATGTATTTATGCAGATGATATTATATTGATTACAAGAACAAAGTCTGGATGAAAGAAGTATAATGTCATGTACTTCAATGTTTAAATATAATAGGTATGACTTTAAGTAAAGAAAAAAGTAAAGGACTGAGTGGTACAATAAAGTTAGGAGGGGCATCTTTTCAATAAAAGAAATCTCTCTGTTAGGATTAAGATTTGGGGATAAAAATATAAGTGAGGAAAAATTTAATAGGATAATAGATGAAATAATGGAGCTTTGCTGTTTTTGGAAAACATAGGCTCATAGGTTAGTTCTAGGCTAACTGCCTTTGTGGGCCATTTTAAGCCTAGCTATTTACCCCATCTGAGAATCAAACCCTGGACCTTGTGTTTGTAAGGTGAACACCTTAACTATTATGCCAACCTCCCACCCCTACATACATACAAGCTATTGTTTAATAAAAATGTTTATTTGATCAATTCAGTTATACTGGGAATGACCACATATTTAGTTAATGTCTATATATTGCTTATAATCAATGAAAAATAAATACTATAAGTAATTTATGCTTTATATATAGTTCGAGACTGAATCCAGTGAAGAGAGGAATCTTATATATGGATAAGGAAGAAGGAGGTTTCGAATTCTTAAATCTAATTGTTTATTCTGCTTCCTTGGATTTGTATAAAGTTTTGTTTTGCATAAAGATAAAAATGAAAACTTAGCAGTAAATTTACTAAAGTACAAACATGAGTGGCATTGGGATATATTAAAAATTTCAATGAGGAAAATAATGTTTAATTATAGGTTCATAGGTTCATAGGTTCCTTACCCATTATTTTGCTGTGCCTCTGTTGAGCAGTGACACTGAGGTAATCCCTCCATCCATTGGTCAAGATTTCTTGAACAAGGCCAGCAGCAGTGCTCTGCCTCACATATAGAGTCTTTGGGTGATGAATCTATCCCTCCGATCTAGATTTTTGAGGTGAAGCATATTCATCAAATCTGGGTTTGACATGGCCTTGTATGTTAACTGAATAGAGCTGGAGTTCTTTCAGTCGGGCAGCATAGGACAGATGTTTGAGACCCTTTATCCTTTTGGTGAGGAACTTTTGTGGCCTCTCCAGCTGCTGCAAGTGTCGGTCAGAGATACATGAATGGGGGGGGCATTACTCAATCATTGGTCTGATGAGTGATGAGTATAAGATGAGAATCCTTCATGATAAGGTGGGCAATGTAGAAGGTCTTCCTAACTACTTTAGCTACATGGGTGTCGAATGACAGACTACTATCAACCTGGGTCCCCAGGTCCCTGATAACGCTTTCTGTACTCAGTGGATTGCCACCTATTTGGGTAGCTAGGGGTAACCTTTTTTTCGAGGAGTATGACTTTGCATTTTTGGCATTTAACTTTAGGCCATGGCTCTGGCACCAGTTATCCGTTTCTGTGAGACCCTTCTGAAGGATATCTGTGTCAGATGTGTTTTCTACTATGGCGCCAGTTTGCAGTCATCTGCAAACTTTGTCAGCCATAACCCTCCTGTGTTTGCTTGTACTAAAGTAGATGCCAAACAAGAGTGGGCCCAGGACTGAGCCCTGTGGTACACCACCATCTTGTGATGTATGGGTTAACATTTAAGCTGATGAGTTTTTCAATGATATGTATGGACTGTATAGAAATGAGATGTCAAGAAATAAAAAATATTTTATGAAAAATAAAAATTAATGAAATAGAAAATGAGAGGAAAGTATAGTACATAAATACCATGATACAATATTATTATTATTATTATTACTATTATTATTATTATTATTATTATTATTATTATTATTATTAGTATTATTATTATGTTAATCCTTTGGCTGAGCTAGCAAATGAAAATGTTAAATGTGTAAATGTATAAAAAGCATGGTGTGATAAGCAAGTAGAATGTCAAGATTTTTTATGGAGATCAGTGAGTAATAAATTACCAGTAACAATAACTATGCTATATAAAGAAATCAGTGAAATAGTTTGTATATATTGCAGTATTGCTAAAACTACAGAACATGCTTTCTTACAATGTATAAGGGTTGCAACATTGTGAAGAAATGTTCTTTGAAAATATAAAGGAGGTAAATTGTATCAATATGGACATGTTTATGTATGGATATTATAGTCCTAAATATAAAAATAAAACGTTAGTAAAACAGATAAAAAAGTATTTTACTTTGTGTGGACCAACTGGAATGAAATGACAATTTTTTACTCATTGCACTCTGTCTAGTCTTTAAAAACTGCTTGAAAAATATATGTACTTATAGCTTATTCACCATTTTTCACAAATAAATTTATTATCCATTTGTCAACATAGATTTCTTGAAGGTCATACATCACAAAAGGGTTTACTTTAGATCAACAAAAAGTCAGAATGTTGAACGCTCACATGAGTGTAAATGCAGAAATGCATGACAGTGAGGATCAGAATATTTGCCCTTTCCTCACTGTAGTGCGATCTCTGAGTTGGAATATATATTTAGTGGAGTGGGGTGGGGAGCACAGCCCCCCATAATAGTGATTTCAAATTTCTGCATTTACATTAATGTGAGCATTCGACATTTTGATTTTTCTTCTATATAATATAGACCCTCATAAAATGACTCCAAGATCTTCATCAATGTCACTAATAAACTCCCACTGTTGTTTTCTCACAGCATGTCCTCACAGGTTATCAATTGGTTTGAAAACCATAGCACAGTTTTCTACATGCATAGTGCCTGGGGTCTGTGGTTGCTCCCTTTGACTTCACAGTTTTTACAAATCAAATGTTATAACATTGAGACAAAGCTAGATTTATACCAAACACAGATGGCAGTATCGAAGAAAACCAACATAAAACCAAAAACAGTCTTGAAAAAGACTGAACGATAAGAAACAACAAAGATTCCAGGTGGAAAATTTATTATTGAAACAAGTCTTAGCGCCTCGGCCACCACAGCCTTCAATGAGCACACAATACATGGTAAAAATACATTCCCTTATATACTGAGTGTAAATGACTTAATTAATAATAAATCAATTAAATAATTAAGTATTAAAGAAACTGCAATCCCTGTTAAATAAAAACCCATACCAAAAATACAAAAACATAATATAAATATAACACACAATTTCTAACCTATTATATCAAATATTTCCAATTAATCTCCATATTTAAACCAAAAGGTGATAATGTATTATATTTCAATATAAAAATGGATTCTTTATATAATAACATATTTTTTAACAATCTATGATTTCCTTTTTTAATAAAAATCTGTTCCAAAACAGTAGCTTGTAACAAATCAGCATTCTGGTTATGGGTTTGTAAAAAATGTGAAGCCACAGAATGATCTGTGGCACCCCTTTTAATATTACAAATATGTTCCTGTAATCTAAGTTTGAATTTCCTCTTAGTCTCTCCAATATAAAATAAATTAAAAGGACATTTAAGGCAATAAATAACTCCCTCTGAGTGACAAGAAAATTGTTTATTAGGTATAAACCTTTTGTTATTTATTCTGTCGAAGGATATTCTGATAAACTGGCATATATTACAAGACTGGCAAGCAAAAGTACCAAAATTACTTATTGGAAAATTTACCTGTTCACCAGGATGCCTAAAATATGCTCTAATCAACATATCCCCCAAATTTTGTCCCCTTTTATATGCCACTAAAGGACTAGAGGGAAGCAAATTACTCAATGTTCTATCCTTCAGCAAAAACTTCCAATAATATTTAACTGCATCCCAAATTTCTTGGCTTAACACATTATACGTAGTGACAAAATAAACATCATCCACCAAGGCCTTTTTATTTTGTTTAAATTTATTCCTTGGCAAAAGATGTTTTTCCCCAAAGGTCAAGAATTTATCAACGGATTCCAGAATAGAATCCATAGAATAACCTCTGCATAAAAAAACATAAATAAGTTGATTTATTTGTTTCTCCAAATCTACAGAATCATTGCATAATCTAGATATTCTAATCATTTCACTATAAGGTAAATATTTTATGGTATGCGGAGGGTGACAGCTACTACCAAATAAATATTGGTTACCATCAGCAAATTTTTGATGAATTGTAGTACCGATATATTCATTTTCTTTCCCTATTAATGTAACATCTAAAAAATTAACCTTAGTTCCAACCTGTAAGTCATCAAATTTAATATTATATCTATTCTGATTAAGTTCCAATATAAATTTATCAACCAACTCCCGTCCTCCTTTGCACAGAAAAATTAAATCATCAATGTAACGTGAATACAATATCACATGATTCTGTACAAAGGAATTGGTATAAATATAATCCAACTCAAATTTGGCCATAAAAATATTGGCATACATTGGGGCAAAAGGAGCCCCCATAGCTGTCCCTTTCAATTGATGATAAATGACTCGATTGAAACTAAAATAGTTATTTAATAAACAAAATTGAACTAAATCTAACATAAAATGAGAAACTGGGCTGTCACCCAAAAAATAATATAACGCTTGCATACCATCTGTGTGACTAATGTTTGTATATAAACTCACAACATCTAGATAAATCCAGAACATATCCTGAGTCCAATTAATATGTGATATTTTATCCACAAAATTAAAAGAATTCTTAACATACGATTCTAATCTCTCCACAAATGGTAATACAAATTTGTGTATAGTTTGTCCTATATTTTGTAAAAAATAATTAGTAGCTGCCACTATAAGACGACCCGGAGGATTTTGTAAATTTTTATGCAGTTTCGACAAACAATAAAATGTTGCCAAATGACAATTCTCTGTACAAAATTTAGTTTCTAGATCTTTTTTTACTAAAATAACCTAACCGAACACCCCTTTCAATCAAAGTAATAAATTCTTTAATAGATCTCATATATTCCTCATATTCACAAATTTGATAAACTGATCTATTATTAAGATGTTCCATACACATATGATAGTACTGGGTATAATGTAACAGTACAATTTTGTTGCCCTTATCTGAGGGCTTAATAATAAGATCCTTCCTGTCTTTCAGTTTTTTCAAAGAAAGTCATTCTCTTTTTTGTCATATTAAGAGAACAAGAATGTATATTATGTGAATTTACCAGTTCTTGTAATGAGAAATATAACATTTCTGAGAATTGTATAACTGTGTTATTCACATAAGGAGGTATAAATTTACTTTCATATTTAATATCCTCAGTATTTAAAGGGGTGTAAGCATTCAACATCATATTATCATCACTATTAGAAGTACATGAGAAAAAACTGTCATCACTAGAATCACTCTCTACATAACTTCTTTCACCACTGTCAAATCTATATTTGTCACCTCTAGCAAAGAAATATTTCAGAAGCAATTTCCTAACAAATCTAAACGCTTCTTGTTTGATTACATGAAATCTAGGTATAACTGTTGGAACAAATTTCAAACCTAGCTGCAGAACAGAAATTTCCTCCTCTGGCAAAGAAAGACCAGATAAATTTACAACATTAGAAATACTGGTCACATTATGTCCATCTGCTACGTTTAGAGTTCTGTTTAAATTGTCCTTCACCCGAAGAAGAACCTCCATTAATTCATTTCTTCTTATTGCCTCTTTTATTATTATCTGCTTCGGTACGAAAGCATTGCTTATGAGCCTGAGGATTTTGTGCGTCAGGCAATGGAGGAAACTCTAACAATTCAGCTTCAGAATCAGTGGTGAAACCCACGCCTTCTGAAGAAGCAAAGGAGACAGACAGATGTTTCTTATTACGATTGTTTTTCTGTCCTGGTCGTTTAGGGCGTACATTATATGCAGACTTCCATAAAAAGGCACGACCATTATTATAGTCTCGTATGTCTCTCTTAATTTTTGTGGATTCCATACTTACTAATTCATTCTCAAATTTATTCAACTTGTTTTTCAATTTGACAAAAATATCATTAACTTGCTGTTCACCTATTGTTTCTAACAAATTTAAATGTGTATCTTGTAATTCACTCTGCAATTTCGTTTGAAATAAATGCTCTCTCTCTCTATTAGTATATTTACCCACTCCATAGCACAGGAATGAGCAGCAGTGAGCCATCTATCTTTAAAGATAATGTCCATAGCATCAGAAAAATCAAATGGCGTTGCCGGACTTTTAAATGCTCTCAGCCCCCTCGGGGCAATGTCAAGTTCAATATATTTATTTAAGCCTAACAAGTTAAAATGAGAGCAGGTTTCACGAAAAATAAGTTTTTCAAAATTATCCACACTATTTTGTATATCTTTTGGAAACATACCTGCGACAGAATCTCCCAAACCTCCAAATGGATTACAAAATTTACGTTGTCTTTCTGTCATAAACTGGAAAGAACAGCCACGAGAAGCCGAATCCATTTTCTTGGCTATAGTAACAGGTATTCCAGGTGAAACAGCTGTAGGAGCTATAGCAGCCAAATCAACATTTGCAACGGAAGCAGAATTACCACTTCGTTGCGTAGTAACAGAAACATTCGGCACACAATTATTCACCGAATTTAAATCAGGAACCATATGAACTGCACCTTGTTGAACAGCAACGGAAACATTTGGCCCACAATTATTCACTGAATTAGTACCAGAAATGGCATGAGCTGTCCCAGATAAAATATAAATGTCTAAAGTTCTTTGTAGAGAGTTACCCAATACACCTTGAATTCCCGAAGCAACAGGAACCGGAGGGGTAGACACACCTGTGGAAATAGGATTGCAGTCATCACGAAACACTCTAGGGATATCCAACAAGGAATCAGAAGCCATACCATAGAAAACCAACAAAAAAACTTACAGATGGCAGTATCACCTTCATCTCCTCCTTAGACACAACCTCTGTAGCAAATAAACTGAAAAAGCATATTTTGCAAACCCATGGTTGGTAGCAGAAATATCAACTATAAATAAAATTAAATTAAATTAATGATCCTCAAAATCACATTTTTAACAGTTGCAATGTTCAGTAAGCATACCTCTGAACTGTTCAGATTTTTGTAGAACATCCAAATTTTTGACTCATATTTTTGGTTCATTTCTCACAAAAGTGTAGTTTTCTGGCAAATCACTAACAAATCATTTAGGACAGAAGTCAAAAAATAATGGCAGATATTTGATTTTTCAGACTTCATGTCCTTTAGAAAATTCATGTTAATGCAAAATCTGTTAATCTGTCAACTTTCTAAGATTAGAAGAGCAATATTTTAAAAAATGTTGCTATTTTTGGCTCTTTGTCCCACCATTATTTGTGGATTTGTCCAGATTTCTTTTTCTAAGAGGTTAAGAGGTATGCAAGTAAGTCTCATAAACTATCATGGACAACTACTTCCCAATGCCATTATTTTAACCAAGCTTCTATATTTAATTTGGTTTACTATTGTTAATTCAAACAGAAAAATATTTTCCTTTCAAATAAACGAATGGTAATACCGAAAGTAAAAAAAAATAACTTACACAATGTCGAACCAAATGCTCGACGCATTTGACTCGACATTGTTGTCAAAACCACCCACATGATAGCTGTATAGGAGCTGATGTAAATCAAACTCCTATGCACCCCCCACACTCCCCTACTTATATATTCTAACTCCGAGATCGCATTACAGTGGGGATGTGGATGAATTTCCATTCCCCACTGTACCGCGATCTCCATGCAGATAGTCGATTTCCACTTATGCGAATGCAGTTGTGCATTCGCATAAGTGGAGTTGACTATCTGGTGCAAAAGTGCTTGTGCGTTCGACATTCTGTTTTTCGGCACATTGCAGCCGATAAAATATCGTTTGCACAGACAATAGTAAACCATTTAACCCAAGGTAGAAAGATTGAAATTGATGCACATATTAATAATAACATCTCACAACTTACTAAAACCTGAATTTCGTTTACCATGTGCCATCACAATCTCCATAGAGAACACCAAAAAGGTTATTCCAAAACTGATAGCTGTTATTAAAAGCATGGACTAAACCTGAATGCCAGTAAATGTATAACAGTATTCATTGGCAAGCAAGATGTTCCTAGTAACTATCACATTGACAACACCATTCTGAAACTTGATCCAGTAGTTAACGGCCTGGAAACTTATGTAAATAATGAACTGTCCTTTGATTACCATGTAACCACTATTGTATGAAATGCTTTTTCATTCCACAGCTTATCACTAAGGGTATAGCATCCATGTGACCATTTACCTGCATTTGACACTCATCAGGCCGATTGTTGAGCATAATGCTTTCTTCACTATATACCTGTCCAAAACACTTGACAAAACTCAAATGCCCACAGCGTCTTCTTACTAAGAAAATCAAGGGCTTAAATCATAAAAAAAACTATGCAGATAGTCTTAAAGTCTTGTCATTCTCCTCTGTATCATACAGTCTACTGAAGGGCAATCTTTGCCTCACATACTGAGAATCAATAGACCTATCCCGTCAGACCTAGTGCACATTTACAAATCTAACAGGGGCTTAAACATCCACTCAAAGGATGTAAATATCATTTTTTCAACATAAATATAACATATTTTAAGGATAGATATGCATCACAATGAATAGTGCTTCTTTGGAATCAACATCCTTCCCACATAAAGCAAACTACTTCTCATATACTATTCAAATGTTACTTGGATGAATGGATGAGTAACTGCAATATCATGCCTGGTTTAGCACCCTTGTCCTTCATGGATAGGGGCAACATGTAAATGTTCTGCTTATCTCTGGATTTTTTGTAAAATATAAGTGCTAAAAACTTCATGGGAGTGTATGGCTATGATTCTAAAATCATCATGGATCAATAGCCTAGTAAGTACTTATGAAACTAAATCAACTCCTTTTTAACAAATTATGTCAGAACAACAACTACCAGGACTTACCTCAATATTTCTGAGCTGTATGAAACTGCTGTTCCTACAAATATGCATCCATTTTAAATCAACATTGGATGGAGTTTACACTAAGATTACATGATTTATAGCTGAACTCACTTTTAGGTCACATAGTTGTATCACTGATCTAAGCCGATAACTGGCCTAATCTTAAAACGCTCTTCACTGCCCGTCACCTATATCTTTCCTACAATTGCACCCACACTGTGTCTGATGTATATAGCCTATTCAAAATATACAACCCAAGGCCTTAATTTCCTCTAAAACAAACTTACTTGTAGCTCTGTATATGTGTATTTAATCTAGTGACTCAGTGTTCCTTTTTATTGTTACCAAATTATAAATTACCCTTTCACACACTTTAGGGTACCTCATGTTCTCTACTCAGTGTGATTGTTTTGCCTCTACTCCTTCATGGGTACTCAAAATACTCCTATCATCTTCTGTATCTTCCACTTAACTATTGTCTCAAGAATATTCTTGCTGCCTGAGCCCCTTCCATTTGTATTATAGTTCTCCATACTTATATTAAACCCCTTCATCTACTAATTCTCCATCATCTTGATTTTCTCTTCATAATCTGAACGATGTAATAAACTGATTACCACTTCCTGCCCCCAAATAGATGCTTCTTCATTCCTCACATTTTTCATATCCCACTTGGGTCTGACAGAATGTAATACTTATCCTTTATCTTTCAGGAATCCTCAAAGCTATGTAAATTACTATGGGGGGTATAATAAAGCATCTATTGAAGTCTATGCTCCAATTTATCCCTACAATGTGCTGCAAATTATGTGATTATAATAGCAATGTTTTCAAACAGATACACTGATTTGCACCTGATCTGGTAGCTCATAATGTAAATAATGTATTTAACATTTGTTATGATGGTGTGAATGTTACCTCTCAACAAAGATGCAATTACGTTATGACTTTGTAATGTGCATCTGTACCTTTAATTGGATTTTAGATGTATGTTTTTTTGCTGCAGATTTGAAGCTAGGCTAATTATGACAATGCTAGAAATGGTGTAACTGAACTCATTATTGGCAACTGCAAACTCAACAATCATAAAAGTCTAACCATAGTCGCCATCTATACACCCCCTGGAGAGAACATAGCTCTATTAGAACAAATCCTACAGTAGATGTCTGACAATATACATAAAGAAATAATAATACTAGTTTATGTTAACATCAGTTGGCTCACCCCCATCTCTAATTCTCCCACCACCATCATAAACCTATCTGGATAAACCCAACTTATCTCTTCACCCACTTTTCTTCATAAACCCACAAATACCTGCCTTATCTTGGACTGGATACTTGTCTCTAAGCCTGACCTCTATCACTACCTTGAATTCCTACCAGATTCAGTCAATGACCACTCCCCTATTCGTGTCCAAAGATTCTCCCCCCACCTCTCTAGACCTCAAAAATTTAAAGAGTTCTGAATGCTATCCATTTTCAACCTAGATACATTCAGTAATTCTCTTTCTCTGCTATTGACTGGTCTTTCCTCTCTTCCCTACATCTAGATGAAACTGTCCTTCAATTCAACTCCATCTCCCTAAACATTCTGAACTCCCTTGCCACCCCAGAACTGTCAGAGTCAAATCACGGTGTTCGCCTTGGCTCTCCAACTCTACTCGGTCTCTTATCCATAACAGAGATTGCACCTGGAAAATCTGGACTAAGACCAAATCTCCCACATACTACCAACAATATAGGGAACTCTGAAATTTAACCAAAACACATACTCTGAGAAAAAGTACTACTTCTCACCCCAAGATACTGAACCCAGGAACCCTAAAACATTTTGGAAAGCTGTCAACAAAATTATCCACCCAGAAAATGCTTCACCTCCCAACCCCTGTCCCAATAGCACACCCCTTGGAACTGCTTCAATTTTCAGTTCATACTTCATAGATACCATCAGCAAACTTATGCAAACTGTCCACCCAACCAGGCCCACACCCCCTACCACCCCCCAACTGCAAACAGTCCTTTCTCACTAAAACCCATTCCAACCAGCTACATCAAAAACTTTGTATCAAACTTAAATCAGGTTCCCCTTCAGCTGACAACCCGACACTTCCCTTCCTAAATGCTGCTGCTGAATCCATAGCATATCCTGTCTCCAACCTCATAAACCACTCAATTAGTGAATCCAGTGTTCCTGCCTTCTGGAAAAAGTTCCACACTATACCAATCTACAAAGGTGGAAATTCTGTTGAGCTATCTAATTTTCAACCTATTGCCATACTTTCTCTCTTCTATAAAAATTCTTGAGCACTGTGTTTATAAATAAGTCTCAGTTTATCTTACTCAGGAAAACTCAATTACCCCTACTTAACATGGCTTCTTCCCCACCACAACACCACTACTGCACTTATTTCCTTTACTAACTCCATCACCCTAGTTAGAGACAATGATAAACTAGTGTTCCTCATCTTTTTAGATCTCTCCAAAGCCTTTGACACTGTCTTTCACCCCACCCTCCCCTTTAAACTCTCTCCACTCAACCTCTCCTCAGAAAATATGTCTAGGTTCAATAGTTACCTCACAGACAGACTGCAATCTGTAAAATGGCTCTCTGCTCTTTCTCCTTTTCTGACCATCAAAATGGGTGACACTCAAGGCTCTATTTTAGGCCTCCTCTTTTTTAACATTTTTAATAACCAACTTCACACATCCTGTCCTCAGTCTTCCCTCATACAGTATGCAAATGACTCCATCATCATTTCTGTCACTGATAGTCTCACTGACCTACTAACCCTGACACAGACATCTTTTAACCTCACTGAAACATGTCTGACTAACAACCAATTCATACTAAACCCTAAATAGAGAAAGCAACTTCTCTTCCTCCCAAAATCCCTTTATCATCTTAAATCCTCATTCACCATCTCTTCCCTCAACTGCACTACAATCATAGCAGAATCACGCACTAAACTAAACTGCTTGGTGCAATAGTGGATGATCAACTAAAATGTGTCCTATATGTACTTAACTGCATCAAGAAAACCCACAAAAAGCTTGGTTTACTCTATAGAAACAAAAGGTTCCTCACACCCAACTCCAGGATTTCACTAGCCCAAGCTTACCTTCTCCCCAACTTCTTTTACAGCTCTCATATTTTAACCAACTTACAGTCTTCACTACTTTCCAAACTTGAAATCACCTATAACAAAGTTTCTAGATTTGCAGCCAATCTGTCCTCCAGATCATATCACTGTCGCACTTCCCAGACATTCAGTTGGCTACAGTTTCCTAACCAACTCTTATTTACCCAACTTCTCATTATCCATACTATTTTGAATAAGCCCTCCTCTTGCCCTAGTATGTCCTCACTTGTCTTCCTCTATAAGCCCCCTCGATCCCTCAGAAGCTCTGAGCAATGTCTCTTACAATTTCAAAAACCTAATAAATCTACTGGACAGAATCTCTACAGCTACTTCCCTGCTCTTACATGGAACAAGCTTCCAGTGAACCTTAGAAATATTTCCTACATCCACAAATTCAAGAAAACTCTCAAAAGGTACCATAATAGCACATGGATTTGCCTCTGTAATCATCCCCCATGACCCCATCCCTTTCTCTATCACTATCCTCTCTCTTCTTCCCTTCCATACTACCATAACTGACTTAACTGCTCTGTATTGTACAATTACCCTCTGAAAATAATGAAATGTGTTATGTAAATTCATTCAAATGTTTTATTGCATATTTCTTTGTTATGTTTTTTTTCTTCAATGTTATATTGCCTCATACTGTATTGTACTGTGGAGCTTTATCTACATTTACTTAACTGTTTTATTGTAAATTTTTCACTGTATTTATCTTCAGTTTTGTAAATTTTCTTGCTTACTTGTACTGTGGAGCTTTTCTCCGCGGGCCTCCACTGAAAAAGGGCTTCTGCTCAGATGGACTATTCTGGTTAACAAATGTCAAATAAATAAATGTAACTGAATGTATTATAAACTGAAGAGCTTATGCTGATGCGCTAATGATTGTTTACAGTTAAGAGTGAGTGAAAAAAGCTGGCACATAGTAATTCATTCTGCAGGGCAATAGAGAGAGAGCTAGAGAGAGAGAGACATGACAAAGACATTGGGCAATCTTTACAGAAAGTAACTGCAAACATCATGATTTGTTATAGGTGCTTTATTATTACTCATTATATAATAATTTAGTTAGGCCATAAGTAGACTGTGCTTAATTTATCTTATATATGACTTACTTATTAGTTGTTTGAGACTATCTTGCCTCCTATAATAACTAGTAACAACTTATTTATAGAAATACAGGTAGCTTTATGTCAATAAAATCTTGGCATCCTTTGTATCATTTCATCTGAAAGTATCAATGGCTCATCATTCATATTTATTTCATTTGAGTGCTCTCCAGCTAAAGAAAATAAATAGGTAACAAGATGTTTGAGGTGAAGATAAGAAAAACTGTTGAAGTCCAGACAGCAGAGTCTGTCAGAAGAATAGAGGAACTGAAAATCCACACAGCATCAACACCCCATAATCTAAATGAACATAACAAATTCTGATCTATTTATTAAAAGGAATTTTGGATGACTTAAGCCAAATGAGTTTATATTTCCTTTATGAGAAATTCAGTGGCCATCAATGTACATTTATAGAGAACATGGACTATGTAAATAAACTACCCTGGGTATAAGACTGCTCTATATAAATTAGGTGCTTTTAGCTGTTATATCAATTTATGATCTGATACCCTAAAATATAGTTTACCTGGAATACTAGAATGGATGGATCAACCATTTTATCAGCATACAAATGTTTACATATTTAAAGTATTTGTGCTACAAGAAAATGTGATGTTAACTCATTACTCCCTAGTGACGCCTCCAGATGTTTCTGCAGTTACATCCTACTGACACCTCTAGGCACCCAATATTGCTTGCTCATATTTCCATTAGCAATTCCAAAATCAAGCTACATACAAAGTAATAAAATATTCCATCTTAAAGCTTACAAAATGGCAAACATAGCTGCATTGATATTTGACTTCTGCCTTGAGCAGATAAAGTGATATTAATTACTGTTTGTATAATATTTATTTTTATTATTATAAATATCATGTTTCTCTAAATATCTCAACAACCAATTTGCACAGACAGAACTGCTTAGCCTCGTATGAAAGCTTTCAGCTGGATGAACAAATTTTTCTGACAGTATATGTGTAACTTGAGTGGTCGCTGAGATATTATAATTTGTTTACACAATATTGTAAATTTATTAGCTACTGTGTTTGCTATTATTTACAACATCCAGTGTAAGACCTAGAATCGAAAGAATACCGCCCCTGTAAAAATAGTTTGTGCTGACGAATTTGACATTTACATTTCTTTACTAATCACTTTGGTTCTAGATATATGAACATTTGTTTGAAATGTGAGGACATAATTTGATTAAAACACAGGCTCCACCCATTGGAAGTTGCAGCACAAACTTACAGAGCTCTATTGGAGGGAATGAGTTAATGAAATATGTATGCAGCTGTAAGTGATTAATGAGATTTCATAAATAATGACGGAAGTGAGACACATCATGAATTAAAATGTGCCTGTTAGTTTAGAAAGATGAAGAGTAAAATAAATGTGTCTGTGAAATCGGAGACATACATATATAGAACATCCCTTTGATTTTTACGTGAGTTAGCTGAGAATGAAAGTGAAACATGCACAAGTGCCTGTTTGTTTTGCCACAATTATTTATTTACCAGGAAAATCTGACTTGGAACAAGCCAGTTTTCAACAGAGGCCTGGAGAGAAACACTCCAGATGCATGTCTTTGCTATATGAGAGGAAACCAGAACACCCAGAGGAAAGCCACACAAATGTGGGGAGGACATGCAGATGCCAGGCAAAAGGCACCCCAGCCAAGAATCAAACCAAAGAACCTCTTATTAGTAGGCAACAACACAAACCACTGCACCACCGTGTAACTCTATCTTTGCTTATAAAAAGTTTTGTGAAGGAATGAGACAAAATTCATGAAATGTATACAACAGTAATGTTAGCTTTTTTCAGTTTTTCAAAAGAAAATATTACAAATCAGAACATCTGAGTAAAATATAATTGTAATTTGCACAATGACAAAATGAATTCTAAGAATGTTCCAAGAAAGTGATAATGTAGCAGAATTTCCTGGAAAACAGTGGTGTCACAGTGAAAAACACTGTTTGCTGTTTAGTGAAATGAATGACTACCTATAACTATATTCCTGAAAAAGGCTAAAGTCACTGCCGTATATATTTCCTGCCTTTTGTCTCATTCTTTCAAAAACCTTTTTGTGACTAAAATTTAGCAACCATACCTAAGGATAACCATAAGGCATTCTTCAGCTATATCCATAACCTAAAAGGTGAGGACCCAGAAGTGTGCTGAACTAGCTAAATAGAAAACAAGTAATCTCCTTTGTATCCCCGAAGTCTCAAAACAACCCATTAAAGTGTAGTGGGTCTAAAAACAAAACAGTGTAAGAAACTTCTCTGTGTGGAAGATTTTCAGCCCATATATTTCTAGTTAATCACTGTATATTAATCAGATCAGACAATAGTAGTAGAAGTAGCGAACGTAAACTCGTCAAGTCAAAAAGTAATAATAGAAAATATATAATTCTACAGCATTACTATGTATTTGAAAGTTATCCAAGCAAGGCAGGCAGTCTGTTTCCAGTCAAAAATCCTTTATTAAGTACACAGACAAGACGATCCAAGTAAAACAAAAATAGAGTAATAATTTCCTCACAAGCTTTCTAAATATATATATATATATATATATATATATATATATATATATATATATATACTTTTTATCAGGCGTGAGAGTGGTTTATTGTGCTGTAAAACAAAGTGTTATTGGTACACATGTTAAATTCACATCCCTTCCCCCATCAGTGTGACATTCGAGCTGGTCCTGCCCTACCTAGTAGCTGTCATAATAATATATAGCCCTAATGTACTTTAATGGTACATCTTATTTAACCAAATTATTAAGTAGATTATTAAGTCTGTGATTTTATACAAGGCAATATACTACATGGCTGGAAATAGCTAACCTATTAGTTGACAGGTTTGGCAAAACTTTAGCCTCCCTCTCCCCTCCAAACATTCCACAAAGCATTCCCTCTACTTCTCCCTTACCTTGCATCTCTGCATTTGCAGTACTGGGGATGGTTTTGTGGGATATACAGATAGTACAATTTAAATTTTGCTTTTCAAAGGACAGCAACAAAACATGGAACATATTATTTTGTGTGAATCTATGGGCCCAGCTATTACCAAAATTGACATTATTTTGTAATCTTTCAGTGGGCATCCAACAAATACTTACAAAAATAATAGACAATTATTTTGGTAATTATTTGTTGATTGCTCACTGCAAGCAGAACTGATATAGGGATACTTACAAAAAAGTTTATATCATATCAATATAGTATATTAGTATATAATCCATTTGTTGAACCAAAATAGGTAATAATTGATATATAGGTTACTTACCAGTAATACATTGAGAAGTTCTAAGACAGTCTAATTAGGATACACAGGGAACCAAGCCTAAGGACTTTATAAAAGTATAATCTGGGTTCATAGGTTCAAAGTTCATATTAGTCTGTTGATCCAGGGGAGTATTTGTAACTTAGCCAGCGATCTCACTAATTTCAAAGAAATGAATTAATACCAGAATCTGGCCTAGGTTTGGCCCCTTTCCATAAGAGCCAGAGGGGCCACACATGGTGTACTTGTGATTCTCCACCCAATCTTTCAGGTTATGCTTAAAAGGGATTATGGATCTACTCTGCTTAACCTCTAAGGGGAGACTATTCCGCAAATCAGGTATTCTCTGTGAAAGATCTCTATCCTGTCAACAAGTCCTGTGTATGTTTCAGTGGATGTTTAAGTTTCTTGATTGGATGTTTAGGATAGTATTAGTTTTGTGGATGTGCAGGAGGTTGCAATGTTTTAGACATTGGTAAATTTAGAAACATAAGACATTGGCAATGACCATGAATAAGTAATTCCTTGTAAGAAAGTGATAAATAAGTTTGTTAAACCAGTAATCTCTGATGTAATAAGAATATATACAAGCATATTTTGAGACCAGTTTCGTCTATGTAGATTTCACATATTTACAATATTTGTTCTTTACATATGCTACAAGTTTATAAAAAATACTTTTTCTGAAAATATCTAAACAGGCAAACAAAGGCAAGCTGTTATATTTCTAGGACATCAAAGAATATAAAGCATTTTATATGTTTACAGTAATGGGTAACTAAAGGATTAAGTTTAATTTTGCAAGTAAGAAGATTCCTAATTTGACTCCTGGATTACTAGCAATTGCTAATATGCTGACAAATATGGAACAGATGGCTTGTACTACAATATAAACTTCAAATGGTAGCATCTTAACTTAAAAACATAATGTGTCAAGAAACTCAACCAACAGTTTAATGTGCATACAGGGTGATTCTCAAAGAACACATTAACTTGAATTTAACATCATTAGAAGGGTTAGGGAAAATACTTGGAAACGTTAATTCTTGTAAAAGATGGTAACCAGTATGTATTGCTAATTCATCAAGCTTTATCAAGTTTTTTAAAAGTTAACTGATAATTGTAAATAACACACTATAATTACAACCAGATTATTTTACACTGATTTGTATGTGAATTTTCACAGTGAAAGTTATTTTCCTTGAAATTACAAGGAACTACAAAGGACTGCATTTCATCGGACAAACTTGTATGCAGGCATTTTGTATTTTTTTCATTGGTTCGGTAATATAATGATTTTTCAAATTCAACTGAGAGGGATGTTAGACAGGAAATTTGAAAGATATTCATCCAGAAATTAGTAAGAATGGAAATGAGTGTAGTTTTACATGATCTGTTAGCATATGCCTCGGCTACTATGATTTAGGTATAACTTAGGCCTATTTCCTACTAGATTTAACTAAATTACTTTTTAAGAGATTATATTTGTTTAAGAGTATATGCATTGCTTGCAGGTTTAATACCTCAAGAACATTTGGTTTAAGAATGAGTATATATTTATTTTTCTGACATCTGACATGATGAAATGGCTGACAAATGAACCTTGATAGAGGAATAAGAAAGTCCACAGGATAGTAACTCACACAAATATTGTAAAAACAGAGAACTAGTCCTAGTGGGTGCAAGTTATGTTGCTGGCATCAATTAGAAAACCTTTTCCATTTGCTAATATATGTTTTTATAGTAGTAGGCTTTCTTGTCACTTCCTCAGTAAACAGGTGCCTAAAAGGAATTAAGGCCTCATCATTCAGGCAGTCAAGTTGAAGATAATTGATATCAGAGTGTATCAAACACCACTGTTATTGTGTGAGTAGATCCAGTCTGTGAGGAAGCTTGTGGTAATTGCCCCTGGCTGTTTTTGAAAGAAGGGAGAATCACAATTGCCTAGGTCAGAAGGGAATCACCATGATTATCTTAGTGGATTCCTTCTGACTCTTCAGAAGTACCCTGGATAGAGGGGCGTGGCCAAGGATGAACACAGGATAGCAGCAGATTTCTTCAGCTTCACCAATTTCATTACACTGACAGGAATTAATTACTTAAAAAATTAATTTTTGAAGTAATTTTCTTTCTAAATATGTTTGTTTTATATAGTTCTTGAACTATATCTAAAAAAGAAAGGAAATTTTAACAATATTCCTGTCAGAAATCACTTTGGAAATTTTCCTGTCAGTTTATCAGTCTGAAATGAGTTCCATTAAGACAAATTCTCAAGACTCCAGCATCAAGAAAGAACTTCAGTCTCTGATAACTATAATCCAGCAACTTACTGCTAAGATGGATAAAATGGATATTAAAATAGATACCTTCATAGAAAAAACTACAAAACAAATAGACTTGTTACATATAGACCTGCAACAACAGAAGATCCAGATGACAGGCATAGAAGAAGCTGTGAATGACATGGAAAATAGAATCCAAGAAGAGGAAATCAACATTGAGTTTCTGCTGAAACAAAATACACATTTACAAACAAAGCTGGATGACCTGGAAAATAGATCTAGGCGCAATAACATTAGGATTTTTGGACTGCCAGAAAATATTGAAGGTAACAATATTACTTCTTTTTTAACAACATGGCTCCCTAAAACTTTAGACTTACCAGAAGCATTCTCTTTTGGTATCGAAAGAGCACATAGATCTATAGCTAATATTAACTCTAACAAAAACTATCCTAGATCAGTTATAGTTAGATTTCTATCATATTTTGATAAAGAGATGGTTCTTAAATCTGCTTGGGTTAAAGCTCCTGTTAAGATTAATGAGACAACTGTGCGTTTTGACAATGACTATTCTTCCTTGGTAATAGCTAAAAGAAAAGTTTTTCTGCCACTAATAAGGGAGCTTAAAAAAGCACAGTTTAAAACATACCTTCTGTTTCCTACCAAGCTAAAAACTTCCTTCCTGATGGTCCTAAAATTTTTGATGACTTAGACTCTGCTTTACTGTTTATCAAAAAAAATAAGATTTTGGATAAAATAGAGGAAATGGAATGGGCTAGTCCTTCATTAAAGAGACTGGCAACTGAAACTTCGTGGAAGACTTCAGAGAAGAAGAAGAGACTAAAAAACAAATGATTTGTTCTATGTTTTTTTTTTCTTTTTTTCTCTCATCATTTTACTTCATTATTAATCTTTTTAAATATAGTTCCTGCATTTCCAGAAAGCCACAAATATTCTGAAAAAGATTTAATCAAAGTTATTCTCTGTGTGCAAAGAAATGTTTTGTTTCATAACCAGTCAAAATATCTGAGGAACTAACAACAAGCTATTATTCAATTTGTTTCTCTTTCTGAAAAGAGAAGTAAGGTCAGTAATTTGATACATTTTTTTTCTCTTTTTTTCTCCTTTTCTTCTTTTCTTTGTTTAAACAATGACATTCTATTTAGATTATGTAGTGGGTAAACAGTGGGGAGGGCAAGGAGAGAAGAGTAATGAAAATATGATTAATAGAATAATAACATATTTATTCCTTGTAAAAAGTTTATATGTTCTTCAAATGCTATTCCTAATTATACTTTCTTGATTATACTGCTTATGCTTGTTTGTAAATAATCTGTCATGCTTTAACTAATAATAATTAGAACTAAATAATAGTAAATAATATGTTTTATTTTTAACTCTATTAATATAAACAGTAAGTAATATTCCATTGTATATACTTCTTATAGCTTTCTCTTACATTTTTTTATTTCTGCTTTACATTCTTTTTCTTTTCTACTCTTTTTCTTTTTTTTATTCTTTCTCTTTATTTTTTTCATATTAATATATAGAAATGCTTTTGATCATATAGACACAGTAAATAATAAGATTTGCATAAAAATTGAGTTGGGACAAAAATATTGAGTTTTATTACTTATTAATAACTTTGGGCTTAATTTCACTTACATAGAGGCTGTAATAACCTGTAAAATACATTGTGAAGGTTTTGTCATGTTTAGATGCATTTACACTGCTAAATGAATGTTTGTCACTAGTTTTTAACAAATTTCCCGCCAAAATGTTAAGGGAGACAATCTGGGATGTGGGCTACCTCATGAACAGTGTCCTCGAGTTGTTTTAAAAGCTTCAACTCTCAGAATTCTCACAGAGAAGCTGAAAGCAGTCAACTTGACCTTTGACCCAGATATCACACTGACACATCGCAGATTCAGGAAGAACACTCTACCAGGAAGTAGAACTGATGCAAATGCGACTATGTGAAGGAAAATGAACTCTTTAACATCTAAATGTGAGTTATTTTATATAATTACTTAAATATCTGTTATAATTCATAAAATATGTCAGTTATAATGATTTTAAATGATGCAGTTTCTTGTAGTAAGTAAATGTCTTATTTTAGAAGGCATAGAAAATGAAACATTTATTCAAGTGTCTTTGAAAATCTACTTGACTGCAGCATACTAATCTGTGTTAAAAACTTATGTTCCAAACATATACATTACTATAACTCATTTAATTCATCTGATTGACAAGCATAAACAACTTTATAACTCTATTCTGGAAGAAATTGTCATGTGATATATTTTAAAGCAGTAGTATAGACATACAAAATACAGATGGCTTTTTTTACAATAATGCAAGTGTTTCTGAGAATTTGCATAACTATGCAGTATGATTTATAACAATTTCTATAAATACAATATTTTATTCTATTGACAATAATGAGTATGAGTAAAATGCTCATATACAAGCAATTCAAGGTTTTTTTTTGGAAGCTGTTGACTGCATTTACATGACAGAAAATAGATGCATCTTAATATATGTAATGTCTGAACCATATTAGCCAAAGTTTTTGATTTAAATGAATGTTAGAACTTATTTTTACATACTTTGAATAAATTAATATGTAAATATGCCTTCCTTTTTTTTTTTTTTTTTTTTTTTTTCCTCTCTTTCTTTCACTCTCTCTCCCTCTTTCACGTCTTTTATTTCTCTCTCTCCTCTTGGTTCCTAATATCAAGATTATTTGAATGCTATTTGAATACAAGTGTATTATATTACATAGATGTATATAGCAGTATGAATAGTTTTTTTTTTTTTAAAAAAGTTTACTTTAGTTTATATGATGCTGTTTTATCAAATGTGTAGTCTTGTCTTGCTAGATAATTGAATTGAAAGCTGTTAATTTAAGTTAAATATAACCAGTATTAAATTGATAAGGTGGTAGCTGAGGTACTGCTGCTTAGGGTAGGGGTTAACTTGAGTGGTAAATACTACTCTAAGTTGGAGTTTTTAACTCCAGGCTGGATGCAAGGTTTAATCCTTACATTATTTTCACTTGTTCATTGTTATATGTATATTGTTTTGACATCCACAATATATTTTGTACACTCATTGTCACTACAAACAAAATTGAATCCTATACAAAATCCCATAAGAGATTCAATAAATACAGCTATATTTAAAGGTACACCTAAAGGAGGAGATGTAACATTACTTATGTTGTTATTTGTTATTTTGATCATAAGATTCTTAAGTTTTAAAAATGCCAAATGACATCTTTAAATGGAATTTCTTTAAACATTAATGGATTGAATAATCCGTGTAAAAGGGCAAGCCTAATAAGATACATTAATTTACATAAGACCAACTTAGTCTTCCTGCAAGAAACCCATCTCTTGAAAAAAGATATTGATAAACTAGCCACACACAAATATACAGTATTGGTTAGTTCAGAGCACACTCAGAAAAAAGAGGAGTGGCTATTTTATGGAATAAAAGTATGCCCATTCCTAAAACCATTAAGTCTTATCAGGATGACAAAGGAATGTTTTGTATGGTTACAATACAAATTAATGGGAAGACTTACACTTTAATTAATGTATATTGGATACCTGGAATTGGTATTAATACAGTGAAACATCATCTTGATAAGATCATATCATTCTCTATAGGAGATATTATTTTAGCTGGTGACTTTAATTGTATACTACATGAAAGTGATACTACCACTATAGGAAAAAAAAAATTACATCTAATGCAAAACATTTAAATGATTTTGCTAATTCTTATCATTTGAATGATATTAATAATCAGATAGATTCAAAATCATTACCATACACCTTTTTTCTAACAGATACAAAACTTATTCAAAATAGATAGGATCTTTATTTCTAACCAGATGGTAACAGATTTAATTAATTCCAAAATCATTTCATGTCCTATATCTGATCATAATTCAATTGTTTTTGAATTCATGATAAAAATACTCATAATGTTCAGATCAAAAGGATACCAGCATACTTAACTCAACTAAAAGACTATAAAGAATATATACTTTCAGAAGTAAAACATTTTTAGACATAAATAATACTCCTGAAGTCTCCATTGTCTATGTTTGGGATGCCTTAAAATCATATCTATATGGACAAAGTATCAGATGGTATAATAATAAAAGGAAATCTTGGGATAAGGAATTGTTAGATATTCAAAGTAAATTAGACTCTTATAAACATAATAATAAAGAAAATATTATGGACAAGAAAGTTATTGAAGAAATAAACAAACTAAATCAGAAATACAAAGAAATTTTAACTCATAAAGTTAAAATAACTTTAGAGAAATACAAGTTTTTGTCTTATTCAATAAGCCCCAAATACTTACATAGACTTAAAAATAAAACAAAAGGTTGAATAAACAAAACCATATCAAAGAAATCTTTTCTCTAAGGAAAAGAAGAATGTTTCTAGTATACCAGAAATACTAGATGAATTTAGAAATCACTTTCACAAAATTAACCATAATAACATTAACATGGAACCTAAAGATAAAATAAAGGAGTTTATAACCACAAACATGAATAAAAAGCTTAATAAACAACAGATTAAACTATTGGACAAAAGTATTTCATATACAGAGGTTATTACACAAATAAATAAGCTTAAATCAAACAAAGCACCGGGTAATGATGGTATTATACCAGAGATATATAAAATCCTTTCTAAAAGTACATATTCATTAATACATAAGGTTTTTATTTTGGCCCAAACTGAGTTAATAACCCCCCATCTTGGCAATATACATTTATTTCGCCAATTTTAAAACCTAATAAAGATCCAACTAAATGTACTTCATATCGGCCCATCTCATTACTTAATGTTGATTATAAAATGTTTATGAGTATTTTTGCTGATAGATTGAAGACAATCATCCCCGGCATTATAGATATAGATCAGACAGGCTTCATTGTAAATAGAAATACTTTTGATAATATAAGAAGAACTGTAACATTAATTGATTTTGCAAATAGGAAAAAGAAAGATGTAACACTTATTAGTCTTGATATAAGTTCAGCATTTGATTCAGTAAGTTGGGACTATCTGTTTACCTTACTGAAGTGCACAAACTTCTCAGATGCATTTGTAAATCTAATTGAGCATTTATACAAAGGAACATTGGCTTATATTAAGGTAGGAACATATGTTTCACAAAAAATACCCATTTTTAAAGGTACAAAACAAGGATGTCCACTTTCTCCACTATTATTCACTTTAGTAATGGAGCCTTGGGCTAATTTGATCAGAAACAGTACTGACATAGAGGGTTTTGAAATAGATGAAAATACAACATCCAAAATTCAACTTTTTCAGATGATGTTCTAATTACATCAGCAGGATCTAATTCTTCTATGCAGTCTCTATTTGATAAAATGATGAATTTTAAAAGTATTTCTGGTTTAATATTCAATGAAGAAAAACTAAAATACTACCTATATATACACGAAAAAATATTCTCATTAGTGATTTTACTAAATATGTTCCCAATTCAGGTCAGATAACTTATTTAGGTATAATACTATCTAAAGATATTAAATCTATTATATATAATAATTATAATACCTGTTTTCTTAATATACAAAATCTTTTTAATACCTGGAATAATATGTTTTTACTATGGAAGAGAGACTTACAATTATTAAAATGATAATATTCCCCAAGATTTTATACTTAATACAATCAATAATACTTCCACCTACAAAATAATTATCAAGAAACTGAATACACTAATGTTAAATTTCCTATGGGCACCTAATAGACCTAGGATTGCATTAAAGAAACATACTAATAGCTGGTCTCAAGGGGGTATTTATTTTCCAGACTTTAATTTATATACTATCTCTTCTATTGTAAAAGTTATTACTTTATTAATAGATCAGTCATATGTCGCAAAATGGAAAGATTATTGGGAGCTAATTAGTATGCACTTCATGAAAATCTCCTTAACACATAAAAATATGATTGTAAATAACTCCATGTTATGGTTACTAAAGGAATTTTGTACTTCACCTATTACACCTAAACATATGGTTTGTTACCCATTAAATATTATTATTAGCTATCGTAACTTTATATTCATGCACCCTAAGTATAGGGAATGGAATGTTATTATATTCCCTATAATGTATACTCAGGGTATGCTTTTGTCATCTACTTCTGAAGGAACTCATTTAGCTATAGATAATGATCTAAAGTACTGGTATCAGTTAATATCTGATAATAAAGTTAAAAATCTAGATTTCTTAAAACAAGAATTTGATCTAAGAGAAACTTGCTGGTTAGAGGTTCAGACCTTTAGACAACATCTCATTAATAAAATAGATCTAATGTCTATAACAGTTAAAGAATCTATTCCAACACTGATTGATTACTTGATATTAAATTTACAACATAAAGTTTCTGATAAAGGTAAACTTTCATACATACATAAAATTATCAGACAAGAAACTTTTTACAGTGTAGATTCATACTGGAATTATTTCACTTCTATTAATGGGGACCCACCAAATCAACAAGATAAACAATATATATTGGAATCTGCCTATAGAACTACGTCTTCCATTGTCTGGAGACTTTATACATGGAAATTTTTACATAGATCTTTTTATACACCTTTGATGATGAATAAAATAAATAATAAAGATAATCTATGTAAGAGATGTAATGTAGAAATTAATGCTGACTGGGCTCATATGTTTTATGACTGTATAAAATTGAAAGAATACTGGAAGTCAATTAATGAATTTTTGCAGGCTCTTTTTACAGATAATTTCATTATTTCTAAATCTCTTATATTATTCAACACACCTGTACCTCAAAGTGTTAAAAAGATTAAGCTTCCCTTGTTATGGTCTATTCTAGCAGTGGCTAGGAAAATAATAACCAGAAATTGGATTTCAGATACACCTCCTTCGTTCAATGAATTTAAAAATGTTATGAATATAGTGTGCCATATGGAAATAAACACAATTAGGTCAAGAACAACTAGAAAAACATCTTATTATATTGTATGGGATAATTTACAAAATTTGTTAAAAAAATCCTAATTTCAATAGCATGGTATTTTAGTTTAATTAATTGATCTGATTGTAGTGGATGTCTTTGTAAATACTTTAGTTGTTTTGTTGAATGTTATACTCATATCTATTTTTAATTACTTGTATAAAATTGTTATGATATTTCTCTTGTATGTTAAAACAATAAACCTGTTTTGAAAAAAAAAAAGAAGTACCCTGGATATTAGTGGAAAGGGTGGAAATGAGTGTCTTGATCATGGCAAGCATCTCCTAGATATTTATGCGCTTGCATCTGTCCTTGGTGTCCCACCCCCATACTTTTATCCCTCCTGAAACTGCTCCCACAGCAAAGTTTGAAGTGTACATGGTGACTGACTGATTTGGAGCAGGGAGAGAGAAGGGGATATGTGAATTTAAGGATATCTGTTGTCTCCACCAAAAGATTTCTATTCTGACAACCCCTAGTTCTGGGATTTCAAAAGATAAAGAATGCTGATACTGGGGTCACAGTGATTTCAGATACCACTGTACCTTTCTTATGTGGAGTCTTGGCAGGGGTATCATGACTATGGTTCATTATTGTATAAGGGATTGAAAAAATGTAAAATTCTGGAATAGCAAGACCAAAAGATGGTAAGCCAACAATGTTGAGGACCACAGGAGTAAACAGTGTTGAATATTGAAATTCCTGACCTGCTTGGATACAGAAATAAGTACTAACATGGGCCCAGAAAGGGGAGAAGTCTGGCTCTTTGCTCCTGTGGTTTTCAACATTTTTGGTTTAAGATCTTTTGGTCTGGTTGTTCTGAAATTTGACAGTTTTCAATTTTAATACAATAGTAAACCCTGAGAACCATAGATGCCATGAGAACCAAAATCCTGCAGTATTTCCTCACGGTGACTGGAGTTTTAAACAGTCAGAAACAGATCTAAATAATGATACATTTTTTCTGGTCTAAGAAACATTAATTGAGCTGAGGTGTCTAGCTGACATCCCAGAAACAAAATCCTGTGTGAGGAAATCAAGAAAGACTTTTAACTGTTCTCTTGGAATCCCAGCTTGTTTAAGAGATCTCTCACACAAGACAGAGATTCCTGATACTATGAAAAAGACTCGGCAAAGATAAGCAAGTCATCTAAATGTGGAAAAATGTGGATAAGCCTGTAATGAGCTATAACTGGAGCTAGAGACTTTGTGAGCACTCTTGGTACAGTGGATAGTCCAAAGGTTAAGGTGGAGAACTGCTGATGTAATCCAGACATACAAAACCTTAAGAACTGCCTGACATCTAGATGAATGGGGATGTGATGAAGAACTGGTGGAAACAAAAGAGTTTGATCTGGAGGATGGTGAATGACTGCCTGGAAAAGAGGGGAATTTCCCCCAACTGCCATCTTTAACCTTGATGAATGATATTCAGAACCCATTTATCTAATGCAATCTGTTGCCAAAGAGGAAAAAACAAGAGATAAGGACTTTCTGGAAGAAAAAGCAGGCCAGATTGGGAGTGGGTGTAAAGGTCTCTTGAAAAGTCATTCAGATATATTGGGCTGTCCTTGGTTTTAGGAGGTTAGCGACTTCTTTTTGGAACTCCCTTGCCATTTCTTCTTAAATGGCTGTTCACCTGAATTCTGTTGATATGACTGATTCTGTTTCTGCCAAAAGTGGAAGAAGAAAAAAAAATTCCTTGGACAATTTGGAAAAGGAGGACTGAAAAATCACAAGATAGTTCCTGGATCAGCTTGCCCCTTTCATCATACTTTATGGTCACCTCTGCGGAAGATGGGTCAAACAATAAATATCTATCCAAGGGAGAATTTAAAATCTCAAATTTACTGTCATCTAGAAGGATCTGAGAATGTAGCCATGCAAACCTACTTAAAACAGTACCAGTGGCCATAGCCCTGGAAGCATACATTCCAACCACATAGCACAACATATCTGGACAAAGCCAAAATTAATGGTGGGACAAAGTCCCAAAAATAGGGGCAAATTTTAAATACTGCTTATAAAGCAATGTCTATAAACTTAGAAAGTTGCTAAAATGCTTGCTGGGGCTCTTTCCCCTTGGGTCTCCACTGAAAATGGGTTGCTTACTATCAATTCAATGCAAATAGTTAATAACCTTTTCTTTTTTACAATTATTTTGTATTGTGATTGTTATTTAATATTTGTATATTGTCACATTATCTTATCTTTATCTTTACTTATCTTTACTTATGTTTACCCGTGGTGGTGGTGCTGCGGTAGCGTTGTCACCTCACAGTAAGACGCTGTCTGGTTCGATTCTCAGCTAGAGTGTCTTCTGTGTGGAGACATGCGTGAATGGGCGTACCTTCGTTGAAGGTTGTGCATCAGGCCTGGCAAGCCGGTATGTAAAAATCAACTGCCAATCATTAGCGGACTGGAGTTCCGCTGTGGCGACTCCTAATCGGGAAAAGCCGAAAGACACAAACACAAACAAAATCTTTACTTACGTTTGCTGGGGCTTTTCCCTTCGGGTCTCCGCTGAAAATGGATTTGTTTGCAAACTCAGTTGGACTAACCCGGTTAACAAATGTGAAATAAATAAATAAGTAAATAAATAAATAAATAAATAAATAAAATAAAAGGTATTGCACTAATATGCATTTTCTGAAGGATATGAAGTCTGAAACTCAAATGCCAACCATTATCTAGTAAATTCACTGATTTTGCCACAAAAATCTAGAAAACCACAAATTGTATGAGAAGTAGACCAGAAATTATGAGGCAAACATCTGGACATTCTGTGAAAATCTTGACAGTAGAAATGTATGCCTGGAAGAAGTATCAGAGCCATACACACACTGAAAGCAATGAGTAGTGACCTGTGCAAAATAAGAAACAAGTTATTTAAAGTAGGTTTTTCCTTATAAGAAGAAACTGCAGATAAAATATTCCTCATACTTTCACAATTTTTCAGAACAAACTTTAACATATGAACCTGACATTTCAAAATTCTGCAAACCAAAGTTGCAGAAGTATACACTTTTCCCCTATACCTATCAATACTTTTCACATCCTTTCAGAAAGAGTAGGATTGAAATTAAATAAGTGTTTAGCGGTCAGGGAGTCAATTAACGCTATAGCTTCTGGGTCAGGTTTGGGAATCGTGTATAAAAATTTAAGACTGATGAATTTTATACATCCTGTCTACCTTTTTAGGGCCGGCTGGCTGATTAACAGGAAAATTGCAGGCAGTGACACACGCATCCTCTAAAGCTGACAGAATAGGAGAAATTGGTGTAGGTTTTTGGAAATCCTTCTGTAATAATGCAGAAATTCTTATTACCAAACTACAGATTAACAATAACAAATACATAAACATTGTCTGAGTTTACATTCCCCCAGGTAATAATACAAACACCCTAGAGGACATCCTCCTCTGGTTATCCAGTACCTATCCCCAAGAAACTATGGTGCTTGGAGATTTTAACACTGATTGGAACACCTTTTCCTCAGAATCTCCTACAACCCATGTCAACCTACATGGTTTTATACAGCTCATATCCTCCCCAACCAGGATAGGCAAACCCACTAACAAAGATAGTATCCTAGAGTGGATACTTATCAGCAGCCACTCCTATATGTACAAGTCAAGGACCCTCCCAGATGACTTAAGTGACCACTTACTTACATACATTATAAAGCACAAGGTGGACAACCCCCATCAGACCACCTTTAAAACCATCCTAAATAATAAGAACTTTAACATCACCAACTGTCAAAATGAACTTAAAGCTGGCAATTGGTCAATCCTAAAGTACCTTTCACTGGACGATGCAATAACATACTTTAATTCCACATTCCTTACTATTCTTGAGTCTCACACTCCTGCTCACTCCATTAGAATCAAAACAAAAACTGCCCCATGGCTCTCAAAAGAGACCAAATCTAAAATCATAGCTAGAAATAAGGCATGAGATAAATGGCGTGCCAAAAAGACCCACTAGATCAACTCAGATACCGACAGCTAAGGAATCACACAAAAAAATCTATTATACAAGACAAAAAAACTTCTACTACTACCTTCAACAAAAACATCACAACAAACCTCAAAAGTTTTGGGCAGGAATAAAACTTCTTCACCTAGGGCAGTCCTCCACTCCTACCCTGTCAGCTTTCAACCATAAATCCCCAGAGGATATTGCAAATACCTTCAATAGTTTCTTCACAGAGACTATCCAATCCCTAGCCAGCCAACTGGCACCCAGCTGCTCCAACCCAAATTCTGCCACAGCCTGTACCCCACTCTCCTTTAGCTTTCAGCCTGTTTCTACATCACTTATCAGATCTCTAATTAAGAAATTAAAACCAAATACTCTAGCAACTGATCTCTTCCCACCAGAGTATCTGCAAAAAGCAGCAGATGACATAGCATACCCCATTGCCATCATAATAAACAAAATCTTATTTGAAGCCACCATCCCCTCCATTTGGAAAATATCTCATGTAATACCACTTCATAAAGGAGGCAACTCCTTCAAACTGTCAATCTTTAGACCCATAGCTATTCTGTCACCATTGGCTAAAATTATGGAGAAATGTGTCCATAAACAACTTATGCATTAGAATAAGTTGTTGGCTAACTCTCAACATGGTTTTAGGCCACACAATAGTACCACCTCAGCCCTCCTATCCTTCTCCAACACCATAAACCATAACTGAAATAATAGCAAGCTTTCCTCAGCTCTCTTTTTAGATCTCTCCAAGTCCTTCAATATGGTCAACCACCAAATACTCATGCACACCCTTAAGGCATTCTCACTAAACAGCCATGCACTTCAATGGTTCCAATCTTACCTGTGTGGTAGATAACAAGTCATCCTATGGCAGGACAAACTATCAACCTGTTTACCCATCACCCTTGGAGTCCCCCAGGGCTCCATACTAGGACCCTTTCTTTTCTCTCTCTTTATTAATGACCTCCCCACTGTAATCCCAAATGCTACCTGTATCCAATATGCGAATGACTCCACCTTGATTTGTTCAGCCATCTCCCCGACAGACCTAAGTACATTAACCCAGAATACTTTTAATATAGTTGAACACTGGCTCTCATAGGTTCATAGGTAAGTACTAGGCTATTTGCCCGAGGGCATCTATAAGCCTAGCCAAAATTTGTTGGCTTTTGTCTTCCCCTTAGATTAGTTCCCTCTATAGAACAGAGCCCTAAAATGTGTTCAAAGCCACTTCCCCAAAAACTGTAAAAAATCTTTTAAAAATAAGATGCGTTCCTCATAATGAATTTTATCTTTACTGAAATGTCTTTAAAACCCTGTATCCTGTAACTCTACACCTTTACCTTATATATTTAATTTCTCCTTTACCACCATCTCCACCCTAGCAACCTAGAAACCTATCATTCCTGTCTCCAAATATAACTCTAACCATCAGCTGATATTAAACCCTAACAAAACAAAGTTGCTTCTTTTCTCCCCCACTTGTAAGTCTTCCTCACTACTCTTTACCATAATATCTAATAATGGTACCATTATCTTGCCAGATGCTCAAATCAAACTCTTAGACATCACAATAGACAACACCCTCAAATTTGATATCCATGTCAATGAAACTATCAAAACCATTAACATACCAGGCTGCGTTCTACATGAACTACAGAATGAACTGGCACCCCACCTAAGTACCATGTTTAATCATAGCCTCACCTCAGGCTTTATGCCCACTGAATGGTGCACAGCAATGGTTATCCCACTCTACAAAGGGGGAGCCACCACGGACCCCAGCAACTGCTGACCCATTAGCCTGATGAGCTTGGTCTGCAAGGCTATGGAACGTATCATCATGGAACTTATAAACAATGACATTGGTAATCTACATACTCTGGACCCTACCCAGTTTGGGTTTGTAAAAGGCAGAGCATGTCTCCTAAACCTGATAGACTTCTTTGAAGCAGTCACCAAAGCCGTAGATGAGGGTAAGGTGGTTCACACAGCCTATCTAGATCTCACCAAGGCTTTTGACACCATCCCCCACTCTGGAATTATAGATAAACTCACTAAACTAGTTATATATCCCTATGTCACAAGATGAGTTGTCAATTGGCTCACTGACAGAACCCACACTGCCAAAGTAGCAGACTCTAAATCCAACTTCAGATCTGTGACAAGTTGTGTACCACAGGGTTCAGTCCTGGGTCCTCTCCTGTTTGGTATCTACTTCTCTGAAGTACAGGCTAACACAGGAGGTCTTTGGCTAACACAGTTCACAGATGACTGCAAACTAGGAGCCATAATCAAAACTCCTAACGATGTGGACATCCTACAAAAGGGCCTCACTGAGACAGGTGCCTGGTGTCAAAGCCATGG
This sequence comes from Protopterus annectens, assembly GCF_019279795.1. Classification (NCBI taxonomy): domain Eukaryota; kingdom Metazoa; phylum Chordata; order Ceratodontiformes; family Protopteridae; genus Protopterus; species Protopterus annectens. The sequence continues at coordinate 1,204,842,292 of NC_056733.1, read as the reverse complement.
CCTCAAGCTCAATGCCAAAAAGTGCATTGTCATCCCTTTTGATAAAAACTATGCACCCATGAACTACCACATAGGCAGTAGTCCACTTAATGAAAGTGTGATAAGAGACCGTGGAACACAGGTGGATAGTAGTCTCTCCTTTGATAATCACATCGCCACAGTAGTCAGGAAATCCTTCTACGTGGCACACCTCATCGCAAAAGGTTTCTCATCCAGGAAAAAAGAGGTCATTGTTCCCCTCTACTCATCACTCATTAGACCCATTATAGAGTACAACACCCCTTTTGGAAAGGCCGCAGAAATACCTCACAAAGAGGATTACTGGCCTCAAACAGATGCCCTACGCAGACCGTCTCAAAAAACTCCAGCTTTACACTGTTGCATATCGCCTACTCAGAGGCGATCTCTGCCTAACATACAAAGCTATGTCAAACCCAGAGCTGTTGGACATGCTCCACTTAAAGAAATCCCAATCCCTCTGAGCCACACGCTCTAGGGACCTAAACCTTGTCATCACAATAAACAGAACATGCTGGAGGGATATATTCCTGTCCCAGAGACTTCCCATACTCTGGAACAAACTACCTATCTATATCAAACAAAGCTCCTCATTAGCACTCTTCAAGAAAAATCATGATGATTGGATGGGAGATAGGAAAATCATCCCGGGGATCACTTCTGTGGCTCTGCTTGACAAATGCACAGGAAAATAATTTTCTTGGGTGGCAAAAGCCAGGGTACCGTTTGGCTAGGCTTATACAGGCCCTAGGGTCAATAGCCAAGTACCTACATATGAACCTATGAAAACAAAACTTGTCTCCCTCTATAAGATGAAACCTTTCCTTACTCCATTTGCTAGGACTGCTATTGCTCATTCCCATCTACTCTCCACTCTTCTCTATGCTATCCCTCTACTCACTAATTTGAAAAAAATCTGCTCTTAGCAAACTCTCCCAGCTGTTATAACCATATTGCTAGATTTGCAACAGGCATGGCCTATAGGATATACCACTGTCACAACCTAAATCTTCCAGGGTGGCTAGAATGGCATAGCCTACTTCACTACAACCAACTTATAATTGCCCATAAAGTTCTCAACCACCCTGCTAATACGCCTCCACTTAAAAATATCATCAACCCTTATAGCAACCTGAGGTCACTTCGCTCTTCTAATAAACTACTGGTTCAAACATCCAAAATCAACAACTCTGCCAGGGAATCTCTGTTTGCTAACTGTTGGCAAAATTTGGAACTCTCTTCCTTCTGATCTTACTCTTGAACCCTCTCTTACTCAGTTCAAAAAAGCCTCAAGCTATACTCACTGGCTATGTCCTTGTTCAAAACCCGACTAGATCCTCCTCTATAGTCTGTAATCATGTTACATGGCCTAGTCAGTGTGTCAGCACTGTTTTAAAAATGTATGATTATGTTACCTGCTTGCTCAACTGGAGCCTGTAAACTGTGTGTAACTTGTAATCATTTTGTGATTTTTTTACTGTATGTTCTACCTTGGAGTTTTTCTTCCCAGACCTCCGCTGAAAATGGACATGTATCCAGTTGGACTATCCTGGTCAACAAATGTAAAATAAATAAATAAGAACTCTTAGTATATTCTAAGAGACTGAGAAACCTCAGTCGTGTCCCAAAGAGAATACTGTCACATTCTAGCAATAGTCTCACAGAAAAAGAAACTACATAGGGAGAATCAAAAACTGGCCTCTCCTCTGAGTCTGAATCAGAAATCTTAGGAAAAAAACTTTGAATCTGTCCCAGCATCTCCCTGTTCAGATATAGAATCATAACCTCTTCAGAAAAAGAAGAATCCCTCTTTCTTTTAAAAGAAGCTACATTCCAAGAAGGTTGAATAGCCTGAATTAAACCCCAAGCCCACCCAGTAAACTACTGTCTAAAAAAAATTGAGAAGCAGTAAATACATGCTTGGTTTTCTGTTTCTTTTTGACAGGAAAATGAGCCAGTCATGTTACTAATGGCAGCAGATGCTTCCCCGGAGATGGGCACAGCATTCTGACACAACAGGGAAACCTTCCCTGTTGCGTGTCCTAGAACTGACAAGAGTGGCTCTCCCTTGCCCACTGGGGGGATTCCAACAGCTGCAGAGGATGTAGATAACCCCCAGTTCATAGTGGCTGTAGGTACTACATCAGAGGGACCCTGATTAAAAGATGAATGGTCTAAGGTACAACAATGGTGAGAGCAGTGTCATCCACCTGTGGATGAGGCAAATTGTTAGTCTGCTGTGGTTTCTTTTTGTGGCTGGAAGGAAGACCGACTGACTGCAGGACCAGTAGTCTGCCCCATGGTTCCTATTTCCAAGGGAAGACAAGCAGTGTAAATGTCAGTAAAACTACTAGTCCACAAAAGTTACTTTTTTGTTTTTGACAGAAAAAGAACACAGTAAAAAGGACTTTCAAACACTGTGTCAGCCCCACTAAGGAAAAATAAACATGATTTCTCCATAGAGTGTATATTTTCAGTTAGTTAACAAAACTTTTAAACTGAAAGAAAAAATGACTGCTCCATTTAAAAGTACATTACAGTCTCGATACAGTCCATTAGAACACAACACTCTTAGCTTTAAAATAACTTTCTTGAAGAGGAAACTAAGACTTTAAAACCAAAGTATGCTTTTCCATTCTGTTAGTATCTTAATCAGAAGACACTGTTAATTTAAAATTACCCCCTCACTTGAATATTTAAATATGTTCTGACAAATTACAAGTTTGAGGGGGGAAGTTGTTAGATTCTGATGAAGATACAACTGTTATGTAATATACATCTGTCTCTTAAATCTATTCTTGTATTCATTTTTCTAAGCTGCAAGTTAGAAAATAGGTTACTTCTAATAATACTGGACATCCTTGAATAAATAGCTGAATGTATTATACATTAAACGGCTTATGATGATACACCGATGACTGCATCTAAGATCATATGGATGCAATGTGGAGGAAATTAATTTTATGTAAAAGAAGTATAGAAGAAGAAGCAAACAGAACTCACACAAAGCAATTCCATCTGTCTGGCAGGAGAGAGACAGAGAGAGAGAGATCCTGTGATAATACCATGATTTGTTACAGATGTTTCTTTACTACTGATTGTATGTAGTTTAGTTAGGTCATAAGTAAGCTGTGCTAAATTTATATGTAGCGCATCATGTGCCACGATCACACTCCAAAATCACAAAAAAGAAATGCCTGTTAGGCACTCCTGCAGCATAAGACATGACCATAAGAGCACTGTTATAGTTGGGTATAAGGGAAGTGATGTTCATTCACACTCAGTTGTTTGTGAATATCTTTCCTCCTATGTCCACATAAGTTTACAGACAACACTTATTTATATCAGGGCAGTATTTAAAAACTGTCCCTGATTTTTTCCTTACTTGCTACCTATGTGACAGCATTCGCTAAGGTTAGAGTTTTTCAAAGCTGAACAATCACTTTTTTTTTTTTTTTGGTAACCGGTAGCACATGGAGTAGATAAAACTCCATGCACTATAAGAGTTATGATTGTGTCTCACCAATCATAACATGCTAGTATATGTTTTTGTCACAGATGCCAAGCAAAATCTGCTGATTCATTTTCACTTCCTGTCCTTAAGAGCACCACTGCGTCACCCTCTCCAAGGCCAAATGGCTACTAGTCTCCTACAGAGCTGAGCTACTCCTAGGGGCACTTGATTTCAAACTACCTTAACCAGGTGCCTTTCCACCTACCCATATGCAAGAAACTGCCTCACTTTTTACTGGTTTGAAGATAGTGTTTCATACTCACAATGCTATAAAACATAATTATTTCTAAGGTAGACATACTATAGATGTAGGAAATGCTTGGCACTAGGGAGAACACAGAGAAAGCTTGTAATAAAGAATGAGAACACATCAATTTCAATAGATTTTAAAGAAACTAAGGAGAAATAAACAAGCCAATGTGCAGAGAGAATAGTGAGTTAAGTGTCTCCACAGCTGCAGATTCAACATGATTCACTATGTTGCTTGGGGGATAGTTTGCAGGCAGTCTTAGATGAGTTTTATCTAATACATGGCACAGGAATGTGCAATGTTTAGTGAATTTAAAGGAGACAGCAGGGTCTCTGTTTAATATTTTAAGAATTGTGAACCTCAAGGAATAAGCCTTTGAAAGATTGCAGGTTGTGAGTTGGATTGCTCCAATGCATTGAAAAGTGCAGATATGAATGACTGGAACTGTATCCAACCAAGGCTAGCAACCTCCTGGCACTGTCAGCAAAGACAGCAACTTAGGGATATTTTTCTTTGCTCTTCACAATGCAGGAGAAGAGATCAGTATATGCATCAGTATTATCATAACCTATGTCTCACATGCGTTCTTGCAATCCTTCGCAGATTTATTAACTATCCAAAAACTACCACATGTTGCCCACACAACAGATAAAACAAAAACAAAGTAACCATGACGGCAAAGCAAGTCCCAAAACAGGAAATAATCACTTTAATTAGTCTGTATAAATTAACCCATTTGCCCTCCTACAACTCAATCATAGTAAACTGAATAGCCTTGTGGGAAGCCTGACTTTAACCCTATAACTCCAACTGTGTTCTGAACCCTAACATGAAACCTCACTCCCTAACCCTAAATCTTCTTTCTTCTCTTTAAAGCTGAATTCTGTAATTACCACTTAACTCTAAAAATGCTCTTCTGCTCTCTATACATAAAAACCTCAATTCCTCCATATACCTATATTCTCTGATTATTCATTAACCATAAAAACTTGTTTCGTGCTCCTTAACCCTAAATTTCCTGATCACTCCATAAATTTCTCCATGAATCTAAAACTCCTGCTCTCTAAACCTAAATTCCTTGATCACTTTGTGACCCTAAACTCCCTTCCCACCCCCTGACACATTTACCTTGTTCAAAACTTAAACCTGGCTAAGTCTTTGAGTGACAACTAGGGTCCATTGTCTTCCCACAGTTGACACACCTTGCCTGAGCACATAGCTGAGTTTAGGCATAAGCCGCAGTCTGTGCGATCTGCCAGAGAGTCGGGTACTCAGCTGCAAGATTGTGCTGTGAGTAGTTCATAGGTTCATAGGTTGGTACTAGGCTATCGGCCCTAGGGCCTATGCAAGTCTAGCCATAACAATTCCCTGGATATTTCTTCCCACAATATTTACTTCTCTGGGCCCCTGTCTAGCAGGGCGACTGACATGATCCCCGGGGTGAATTTCCTATCTCCCATCCAATCATCAAGGTTCCTTTTGAAGAGGGCTCTGCTTGACATGTAAGGGCAGTCTATTCCAGAGTATGGGGAGTCTCTGGGTCAGGAACCTATCCCTCCAGCATGTTTTGTTCATTGTGATGACAAGATTTAGATCCATGGAGCGTGTGGCTCTGAGGGAGGCATGTCCAACAGCTCAGGGTTTGACATGGCCTTGTATGTTAAGCAGACATCGCCTCTGAGTAGACGATATGCCACAGAGTATAGCTGGAGTTTTTTTAGATGGTCAGCATATGGCATCTGCTTTAGGCCTGTGATTCTTTTAGTAAGGCATTTCTGTGGCCTTTCCAGCTGTTGCAGATGTCTTGTGAGGTACATACAAAACAGGGCATTATACTCTATAATGGGTCTAATGAAGGATGAGTACAGTGGGACAATGACCTCCTTTTTTCTGGATGAAAAGCCCTTAGTGGTGAGGTGTGCCACATAGAAGGATTTCCTGACTGTTGTGGCAATGTGGTTATCGAAAGTGAGACCACTGTCCACCTGTGCCCTAAGTCTCTCATCACACTTTTGATGTTTAGTGTCCTGCCACCTATGTGGTAATTCATGGGTACATGTTTTTTTCCAAAGGGGATAACTATACATTTCTTGGCATTAAGCTTGAGCCCATGGCTCTGGCACCAGGCATCTGTTTCTGTAAGGCCCTTTTGTAGAATATTCACATCATTTGGGGATTCAATAATGGCTCCCAGTTTGCAGTCATCTGCAAACTTTGTTAGCCAGAGTCCCTTAGTGTTGGCTTGTACTTCAGAGAAGTTGATGCCAAACAAGAGTGGTCCCAGGACTGAACCCTGAGGTACTCCACTTGTCACTTGTCTGGAGCTGGATTTGGAGTCGGCTACTTTTACAGTGTGGGTTCTGTCAGTAAGCCAGTTGGCAACCCATCGAGTGACGTAGGGATTTATGCCCAGCTTAGTAAGTTTAACTATGATTCCAGAGTGGGGGATGGTGTTGAAGGCCTTGGCGAGGTCCAGATAGGCTGTGTGGGCCGCCTTACCCTCGTTCACAGCTCTGGAGACTGATTCAAAGAAGTCAATCAGATTCAGGAGACAAGATCGGCCCTTCACAAACCCAAAATGGGTGGGGTCCAGTGTTTGAAGGTTGCCAATGTCTTTGTTTATAAGTTCCATGATAATGCGTTCCATGCCCTTGCAGATCAGGCTTGTGAGACTGATGGGATGGTAGTTCCCAGGATCCAAGGCGGATCCTCCTTTGTGGAGCAGGATAACTGTAGCTGTGCACCACTCAGTGGACACGAAGCCTGAGGTGAGGCTATGATTAAACATGACACTTAGGTGAGGTGCCAGTTCTTTTTGTAGTTCATGTAGTACACAGCCTGGGATGTCATCTGGCCCCATGGATGCTGTATTCTTAGCTTTAGAGAGTGTGGTTTCTACCTGTGTGGCCGTGATTATCGGAATTTAGCAATCTTTTGGTATTGAGATGGGCCCTTTAGGGGGTGAGAGGGGGGGGGTGAAGTTGGCACTAAATCGATCTGCCAGAATATTGGCAATATCCTTGGGATCAGTATATTTAATGCCATTCTGTTGTAGCTCAGAGCAGATCTGAGCATTGCCATTTAGATTCTTGACATAACTATAGAATGCCTTGTGGTTGTCTTTGGAATCTTTGGCAATTTTATTTTCGTAACTAGCTTTTGAGGATTTTATGAGGGAACTAAACTTCTTACTGAGGCTGGTGAGGGAGTTTTTTGCATTCTGGGATTTTCCTCTTTTTTGCAACAGTTTCTTCCTTCTGTTGTATAGTTTGTTTATAGCAGGGGACCACCAGATTGGCTTCCTTTTTTTAGAGAAGAGCATCTTGGTTCTATTTGGGATGGCACGATTCATGCACGAGTGGATGTGCTCGTACAGTGCCTTAGTGTAGGATTCTGCAGTCGAACTTCCAGATCCCATCTGCGTGGGTGTTGTGAAGTTTGTCACTTCTGACTTCAGTAGCTTGAAGTTGGCTTTGGAGAAGTTTTTAAGGAGGTTTCCTTACTGGGGGTGGGGTGGGATGTGGATGTCAAGGGTGATTTGCTTATGGTCAGACCTGATCAATGAGGGGGGTGACCACTGGTGTGGAGCATCTATCTCCCATGTTGGTAATGACCAGGTCTAGGATATTGGAGCCCCTGGTGGGACAATGGATTAGTTGATCCAGGGCATTGGAATTTATGAATTCCAAGAACCGTTGGGAAAAGGAGTTGGTACCCGAGTAGTTTTCCCAGTTAATGGCAGGGTAGTTGAAATCACCCAGTATTAGGGTGTTTGGTTGTATCTTAATATTTTCCAGTATGTTTAGAAAGGTGTAATGAGAATCTTGGGGCATGGTGGGGGAGCTGTAGCAAGCTACAATTTGGATTGCAGTCTTACCTAGTGTTAGTTGCACCTGGAGAATTTCAGATGCATTGTGTTGGGCAACTAGCCTGAAGGTGTGAATATCCTTAGTGAATATGGACACTCCTCCACCTTTAGTGTTTCAGTCTTGGTTTTGTGGCCGAAAAGTGTGGTAAGAATTGTAGCCTGGTATTGCAGGGGTGCTCTCTGGAGCCTTGAACCCGGTCTCAGCTACTGCACAGATATCGATGTTCTCCATTTTTAGGAGTGCCTCAAGAGAGTGCATTTTGAGGTTTAGACTTCTAGCATTGAGTAGCATTACCTTCAGATTTTGCATGCTTGTATCTGTTACGGTGGTGGTTTTATCCTTTGAACCTTGCCTAAAAAAGGCACTATATGGGTGGCAAGAGCTTTAGCCAGTAAACTGAATCCCAGGGGTGACAGGTGCAGACCATCTCTGGCAAAGCATTGTGGTTTGTCGATCATGTCCTTCCAGGCAGACAAATACTGGATCCCCTTTGAATGACACCAGAAGCTTAGCCAATTGTTGAAGTCAATCATTTTGTCCTTATACTGTGGTATCATTCTGGGCGAAGGCAGGATGCTACTCAGGGCTAGGGTCATACCTGCCTGGGTCACATGATCCAAGAGCTCTTCCATGTCTCTTTTCATGTAGTCCAGGGAGGTACGTCTCATGTCATTCACTCCAGCATGGACAATGACAGAGTCGTATTTGTACTTGTTGTGGAGTGACTTGAGTGCATGCATTATGTGGCGGATCCTGGCATCCGACAGGCAGCTGACTGTAATTTTCTCCTTGTTCAGCCTGGTGAGTGGGACATCAGTGTGACTGACTATAGAGTCACCTATGACTAAAGTGTTGGGTACAGTGTCTTGCCTTAGGGGCTGTTGTTGGGTGGCACACTGGTGTTGTGAGCTATGTGTCACTTTGGTTGTGACTGGTGTTTGTTTGCATTTCGGCTTCGGAGGTCCTTGTTGCTTGGGCAGGTTAATGTTAAGGGCCTCTGCATATGTGGGTTTAGTGTTGCTATGTGTGAGTGTTGATGGTGTGGGTTTTGAAGGGCTATGAGTTGTAATGCAGGTGTTAACCTTCTCCTCTTGACTGTCTAGCACAATCTTGGCCAGAGAGAGCTTTGCTTCCAGTTTGGCTATGTAAGTGCATCTCTCGCAGGTTGTAGTGTTGGGTGGTAGGAGGAGAAGATTGTCTGTGTACATGAGGCAGTTGCCGCAATGCCCTAGTATGCCCAGATTCACCAGGTGGACAGGAGAAATCACCAGAAGCTGACCATTGGACATGCCTGTTTAGGTGGTTTTTTGTAAAGTTTAAGAGATGTTTTCCCTTACCTTTGCAAGGTACTTTGCAATTATAGGCTGGTTAGTGCCTATGATTAATTTCTCCTTATTGACAAGGAGAGCTGAGTGCTTGTATCAGTTTCAGGCTTCCTAGTGCTTTCCAGCAGGTTCTAGAGCAATTGGTAGTCACAGGGGTTCAGATTTTAGTGCTACTACTGAGAAACCAGCTAGTTTTAAGGGAAAATTTGAAGAGCAGACTTTCTGGCACCTGGAATAGTTTAACTGTAGCCTCGCAGTGCTGCACAATGTGAAAAATGTGCAAACACACGCATTTTTAAGCCAGAAAGTTGAGAGGGATATAAATCAGCCCAAAAGGCTAATACAATTACAATTTCAGAGCTGGAAATCACTCCTCTAGTGTTAGATAGGCAGTACAATGCTCACCAGTCCCACTGGTAGGCAGTAGGACTTCCCTCTACCAAAGCAAGGTAGTTGGGACTCCACCATATGAATTACATCATGCTTGGTCTCATGACTGATAAACCAGTTATTGCAAAAAACAATGATTTTCTACTGTTCACCAACAACTAGATAGAAGTCCACGAAAGATAGACTAAACAATGAATGACCATCAAAATACTTTATTAAAACCTCTAGCACCTCGGCTTACAACCAGCCTTCTAGGAGTAATGAACAATAAAAATCCTTCCCCATATATAAATATATATATATATATATATATATATATATATATATATATATATACACACTAACAACTCTTCTCAATTAATCACATAATTAGGTAAACATAATTAAATAATTAAATATTCAAATTAAATATTTCCAGCAGCATTCAGTATTAAGCCTCCTATGGGTCAAGGTAGAATATTTTAATATAAATAACTCTTCTTTATATAACAATTTTCCTGTAATATTACTACACCTTGAATCATATTGTACTTTTTCTAATATAGTAGCTTTCAAGCCATTTAAATTAGTATTATGAAAACACTTAATGTGGCTTTCAAGCTTACCAGATTTAATGTCCCTTATATGTTCTTGCAATCTGGTCTTGAAAACCCTTTTGGTTTGTCCCACATAGAATAAATCACATTTAGACTTAATGGCATATATAACACCTTCTGTATAACAGTTAAATTCCCCTTTTGATGTAAAGGGTACACCATTTATCTTATCAAATATTTTCACTACATAAGTACAACTAATACATTTATTACAAGAAAAAGTACCAGCATTGGTCACACCATATGTCAATGCTGCTGGAGCTCTTCTAAACTTGGTATGAACCACCATATCCTTAATTTTTCTCCCCCTCTTATATGATAATATAGATGATTTCTTAGTTATTACTTTTAAGTCCCTATATTTATACAAAAAATCCCAATAGTGTAGTAACATCCTTTTTATATCAGGACTCAAAACATATGTGGTCACTATAAAAAGTTTGTTTTCCACATCCTGATCTGGAGGTAGTGGACCACTACAGGGTGGACAGGGACATACTTCAGCAACTTGTTGAGCTGTGCCGGCCTTGCCTCAGACACAGAACCAACAGAGAGGAACCCATCCCAGTGGATACCAAGGTATGTGTAGCTTTAAGAATACTAGCTACAGGTACTTTCCAAAGACCAACTGGGGATATCATGGGGGTCTCACAAACATCAGTGTCCAGGATAGTGCACCAGTTCCTGGATGCCATGTGACCACATGCCGCTGAGCACATTTACTTCCCCAGCACCCGTGAGGAGAGGACCAGCAATATGCATCTCTTCCACCATGTAGCAAAATACCTGGAGGTACTGGGTACCATAGACTGCACGCACATCCACATTAAAAGCACCACCCGGTGACCAGGGTAGGGTATACCTAAACTGCAATGGGTTCCACTCCATCAACTGTTGTGTGTGATGCCCAGGGCATTATCATGAATGTGTGTGCTGGCAGCTCTGGAAGCTATCATGACTCCCACATCTGGCATTTGTCACAGTTGTACCAGGGGTTTACCAGTGGGGACATCCCATATGGCCATCTGCTGGGTACGCACTGGAGCCATGGATGATGACACCCATCAGAAATGCACACACATCCACACAAGAATGCCATAATGAGGCACACGCACAAACCAGGATCATTATAGAGCATGTGTTTGGGATGCTTAAATCACGGTTCCACTGCCTTGACATATCTGGTGGACCCTTGCAGTACTTTCTAGCCACATCTGCACACATGTTCATAATATGTGCCATGCTACACAATATGATCCTGGAGAAACAGCTGCAGCAGGAACAAAATGGGGAAGGGCCACACAGCCCCCCACCATTGCCAAGGTCTCCACAGGCACAGAGGGACTTGGAAGAGGAACATCCTGAGTCTGCTCCTGTAGGCAGATGGAAGCATGGCCAATATGCCCTGTCCTTGGCAAAGAGGCAACGCATAGCACATACACCGACACAGTAGGGCTTGAAGGACTGATCTCTCTCTCTGACTCGCACACATAGTAAAATGGATGCCAAACATCACACCACCTATACCTTACCATATATAGGCAGTGTTCTGCATGCATCCGACATAGTCAGCCCTCAAGCACCATCCTCACAACAGCCTCAGGCACAAGGTAAGTCAGTCTCCTTAACAAAATAATTGAATGGAGTGGAATGTTCTGATAGCATATCTATGGTATTGATTCAAGCATGCAAGGGAATGGGGTGGCTTACTGGGAAAGTAGCAGACAACTTGACAGCTCTGTGGGACAGCAGGAAGTGTATTCCCAGTACTGGCCTACCCACACCATGCAGTACCGCCCTAGTTGACAAATACCACTGCAGTATATGTGGTGAGCCAAATGACTGGGAGGTCATAGGTCACTTGCATGGATGTTAAAGTGTGAGTCTCATACACACCCACAGTCTCACCCAGTAGATCAGCTGTAGAAAACCATGCATAAATGTCTGGCAAATGCCCCCACATGGCGACACCCATGAAATCCCCACCAACAGACTTTTATACAGTGATATCATAGCAGGTCTGGCAGTGGCAATATGGCTTTGAAAGGTAAGAAGTCTGAAACTGCAAATGTTTATGCCAGAACAATTTGACCTGTGGTTGATACTGTTATGCCTGTAGCCTCAAAGATAGGGCACACCACTATGCTAAATGGGACCAAAATGTTAAGCAAATATCAGCACAGTCTCTGCAAATGTGTATTATGTACAGATTTGTCACTCCCCCATAGTCCCATAGAAATGCAATAACATGTTCCTAGCCTTAAGCAGCATCCAGCCGTCAAATTGAGTGATGGCTCAACACAAACAGAAAGCAATTGTCAATAACACCCACAGTCAACTTAATGGTACCATCCCAGGGTTGTCCACTGCTGGCAGCCTGGGAACATATGAATATTAGAATGCACTGCCTTGCTGCAGATGGCCTGGATCTGTCACACCTTGCCTACAGGCCTGTGGCAAATGCCCATGTCTCACTCACACTGCCCTGTTAGGAAGTGTCATGGGGTCCATAACACCAGCATAATTCAGTCTACAAAATGCAAAGTAAGGTCATGTTGCTAACTGCTAGGAGAAAACCTGCCAGTATCAGAGAGCCAGAAATCTGGACAAAGCCATAAATAATGGGGTGAAAAGGGTCCAAAGAGAAAGACACCTTTGAAATACTGCTCTAATAATGTTATAAAGTTGATGGAATGATTGTAGTAGCATGGAATATCTGATGAGTATGAAGTCTGAAACTGCAATGTCAACTGTCAGTAATATCTAACTTCAACCCTGAGTGACTTGCAAAACACTTTTCCTTGAAAACCACACTTGTTTGGGTAACCAACAAGATATATGAGTCATGGATGTGGACATTCTGTGATACTCTGTACAGTGGACAGCCAGGGCTAGGAGTCTAAACATGGGAATGCACTCACTGCAGGCAGTCCTAATCCTGGAAGATGGTGACATGTCTGCACCCACAGAACCCTGGCCCACAGTCACAGGGAGTATCACACCCTTCCCTGATCACTCATCCTATGCAACATCATGATGCCAAAATGTGGCCATACATATATGTGAGACAAACACACACCTCCAGGCTCGTCAAATAGTCTGACACACACAAGACCCTCCAAGTGCAATCAACCTTTGAGAAGATCCCAATGCAATGTACGGGTCATTATAGGCAAACATATCTGACCCAGGACACCCCCCCACATATCTTATCCCCTGTAAATCTATCCAGAGTCTGCTTGTCACTCTGATCCTGTCTGACTTATATTACACAACCATGGACTGGAAATCAGACCAGGCCAGAACAGAAATGCACAGAGATTCCATCATTGTAATAAATCACCAAGGTGCTGGACTGTTTCCACAGCACCAGCAGACAGTTGCTTGTAGGCACACCTCTCAACAATCTGGATTGTGCAAGAATGCATAGCATTTGGCTCATAATCCTGGTGTGTGCATCATCCATCCTGTATTCCTCTGGTAAATCACTGTGATGATCTGAGGAGGTATGTCACGAGGTACTGAAATAATACATGACAGTGTCAAATGGCATATATGTCAGTTGTCTGCTAAAACAAGCCCTGTAACCCTAGCAACCCATACATTACTCAGAGAAATAGTCACTATCAGTGTATAGCCCATTGTCTTCCCATTTTGATAGGCTATCTCCAGATATCCTGCACCAGCAGGTTGAGAGGTATGGCTGTAGCACAAAACAAACCAGACTGGAGTACAACAATCCCTGGAATGGAGTCCCACATGTACTATAGAAGGTCACACTGAGCATGCTCATACACTTAGAGAAATGTCTGTAGGATCTAGGAATGAACAGGCCTTTCCCAACCAGAGCACTTCCCATTTCCCTACTTTAGCAGTCCTGAAGATGTCTGTCACCATAGAAGTCCCTTTCATCAGGTCTCAGCTCTATAAGCTATATGGCACATGTGATAACTGTGTAACACTATAGTACAAATAGCTACATAGGTAGGAGTTCTAATCTCAGTTATGGCAAATGTACAAGTGTGTGTGTGTGTTTACAAGTTAAAGCTTTTGGGGTCCATTCAAAGCCAGTACACTTCCCCATTCCCTACTTTAGCAGTTCTGCAGATATAAGTCACCTTAGAAGTCCCTTTCCTCAGATCTCAGCCTCATAAACTCTGTGGCATGTGTGATAACTGTGTAACAGTACAAATAACTAATTAGGTAGGAGTTCTAATCTCAGTCCTAGTAAAATTTAAAGTGTGTGTTTACAGGTTAAACCTTTTGGGTCCATTTAAACTCAGTACACTTCCTCATTCCCTACTTTAGCAGTCCTGCAGATATCAGTCACCTTAGAAGTCCCTTTTGTCAAAACTCAGCCCCATAAGCTCTGTGGTGCGTGCAATAACTGTGTAATGTTATAACACAAATAACTAGTTAGGTAGGAGTTCAAATGTCAGTCTTGGTAAATGTAAAAGTGCGTGTGTTTGTGTGTGTGTGTGTGTGTGTGTGTGTGTGTGTGTGTGTGCGTGTGTGTGTGTGTGTGTGTGTGTGTGTGTGTGTGTGTGTGTGTGTGTGTGTGTGTGTGTGTGTGTGTGTGTGTGTGTGTGTGTGTGTGTGTGTGTGTGTGTACAAGTTAAAGCTTTTGGATCCATTCAAACCCAGTACATTTCCCCTTCCCCTACTTTAGCAGTCCTGCAGATGTCAGTCACCTTAGATGTCCCTTTCATCAGGCCTCAGCCCCATAAGTTCTGTGGCATATGCGATAGCTGCATAACATGATAATACAAATAGCTGGTTAAGAAGGTGTTCTAATTTCAATCCTGGCAAATGCTAAAGTGTGTGTCTGTGTATGTTTGCAAGTTAAACCTTTTGAGTCCATTCAAACCCAGCACATGTCCTCTTTCCCTACTTTAGCAGTCCTGCAGATATCAGTCACCTTAGAAGTTCCTTTCCTCAAGCCTCATCCCCCTAAGCTCTGTGGCATGTGTGATAACTGTGTAACACTATAGTACAAATAACTAGTTAGGTAGGAGTTCTAGTCTCAGTCCTGGCAAATGTAAAAGTGTGTTTCTGTATGTTTACAAGTTAAAGCTTTTAGGTCCATTCAAACTCAGTACACTTCCTCTTTACCTACTTTAGCTGTCCTGCAGATATCAGTCACTTCAGAAGTCCCTTTTGTCATACCTCAGCCCCATAAGTTCTGTGGTGCATGTAATAACTGTGTAATACTATAGTACAAATAACTAGTTAGGTAGAAGTTCTAATCTCTGTCCTGGCAAATGTAAAAATGTGTGTGTTTACAAGTTAAAGCTTTAGGGTCCATTCAAATCCAGTACACTTCCCCTTTCCCTATTTTAGCAATCCTACAGATATCAGTCACCTTATAAGTCCATTTTATGAAGCCTCAGCCCCATAATTTCTGTGGCATGTGCAATAACTGTGCAACAGTATAATACAAATAACTAGTTAGGTAGGAGTCCTAATCTCAGTCCTGGCAAATATTAAAGTGTGTGCGCATTTACAAGTAAAAGCTTTTGGGTGCATTCAAACCCAGTACACTTCCCCTACTTTAGCAGTCCTACAGATATCAGTCACCTTAAAAGGCCCTTTTGTCAGGCCTTAGCCCCATAAGCTCTGTGGTTCATGTAATAACAATGTAATACTATAGTACATTCAAACCCAGTACACTTCCCCTTCCCCTACTTTAGCAGTCCTGCAGATATCAGTCACCTAAAAGGCCCTTTTTTCAGGCCTCAGCCCCATAAGCTCTGTGGCATGTGTGATAACAGCATAATACTATAGTGCAAATGAATAGTTAGGTAGGAATTCTAATCCCAGTTTTGGCAAATGTGTGTGTGTGTGTGTGAATGTGTATTTAAAGTATTTTGTGGCCTCTCTCACCCAGTACATCACCCATTGCTATACTTTACATGGGCTGGTGATGTTCTTCACCTTAGAAGTAACTTTGGACAACCTTCAAACTGTAAGCTCCATGGCATGTGTGATAAATGTGCAACACTGTAGTAGCAATAAATAGATAAGTAGAAGTTCTAATCTCAGTCCGGGCATGTGTGTGTGTGATGAACAGTATCTTGTCTGTGGGGGCGGTTTGTTGAATTTGTGTGAGAACCATATCATTGGGGGGGTGGGATTTGCTACTTTTGCTGTTACCCACCCAGTACATGTCCCAGTGTCCACTTTATAAGGCTCACAGTTGTCACCCACTGTAGAGGGACCTGTAGACACTCTGCAGCTGTATAAGCATTGTGCCATGTGCAATAACTATGTGACAGTATGGAATAGATAACAAGATAGGCTGCCCATCTAATCCTTGGCTATCACTCCCCACTCAAGAATCATACACAAACACAGTCAGGTAGGCAGCCACACCTACATCAGTAGGTGGCCTTCAAACCGGCTCACAGATAGAGCCCACAGTGTGAAAGCACCAACTCCATGTCAGGCTGCTGAACAGTCATGAATGGAGTCCCACATGTTGTGAACCTGGGTTTCCTCATGTTTGGGATCCACACCTCTGAGGCCCAGTCCGATACAAAGGTTATGTCTGGAGATGATACAAGGTGGGTGCTATTATTACCCCCCCCCCACGTGAGGTTGACATCCTTCACAAAGGCCTGTCTGAGTCCTATGACTGTTGTCAGAACCCTGGACATAGGTTCAATGCCAGATGATGTCCCGCCATCCCCTTCAGGTACGACATGGTTCCCATAAAGTAATACATTGATGGTAGTCCACTGAACACTGATGTTGGTATAATGGAACTGAGAACACAGGTTTACAGTGAGCTCTCCGATGACCACCACAGTGCCACTGTCTTCCGAAAGTCCTTCCATGTGTCACTTCCCCTGACTCAGTGTGTTGAATCTGGGAAGTGAAAGGACAGTGTTTCCCTGTAAACACCCCTCAGTAGGCTAATCAATGTGTACTATGGCCCATTTGCCATGTACCCCACTGGACACCAGCAACAAGAGGAGAGGTTGCAAATGTACCTCACAAAGAGAATCTTGTGTACTACACACTCCATACGGACAGACTCAACAACTGCAATGAATCTCTGTCTCATATTGACTACTTAGGTGCGATTTCTGCCTGACATACACAGCCATGTCAGACCCAACCCTGTCAGGAATGCTACATCTGAGGAAACCAATCTGTCCACACAACATGCCCCAGATACCTCAACCCCATCCTCACAATCAACAGGAAATGCTGGAGGTACAGGTTCACAACCCAGAGACTGGCCACGCTGTGGAATAGATGCCACATACATGTCAAGCCAAACACATCACTGTCCGTCTTCAAGAGAAATCAAAAGGAGTGGATGGGGAATAGAATACCCACCCTGGGGATCACGCCAGTGACTATACTCAGTAGACACACTGGGGAGTATTGTCAGGTGGCGTGATGCCAGTGTATTCCCATGGGCTAGCCTTGTAAAGCCTCATTGGTCATTTGCCATGTACACACCTATGACTCATTGAACCCATGGATCTCAGTACTGTCAAATGTGTGTGTGTGTGTGTGTGTGCATTAGTGTGTCTGAAAGTGTTTGTGAGTGTGTAAACATGTGGGTGAAAGTAGTTGATGGCCTGCCTCACCCAGTACAACTACCAATGCCATACCTTACAAGTGCTGTAGATGTTATTTACTATATAGGTACCTTGGGATACTCCACAACCTATAAGCTCTTTGGTGAATGCGGTTCATAGGTTCATAGCTTCATACTAGGCTAACTGCCCTTTGGGCCATTTTAAGCCTTAAACATTATGCCAACCTCCCACCCTGGTAACTGCATAACACTCTAATACCAATAGCCACATAGCTAGGGGTTCTAATATGAGTCCTGGCAAATGTGTGTGTGTATTATTGTGCGTAAGTGTGTATATGTGTAGGTTACAGTACTTTGTGGCCTCTCTCACCCAGTACATCAACCATTGTCATAATTTGCAAGGCCTGGTGATGTCCCTGATTTTAGAAGTACCTTTGGACAAGTGGCACCCCCTAACCTCTGTGGTACATGCAAAAAATGTGTAACAATGTAGTAAGAAGAAATAGCTAAGTAGGGATTCTACTCCATGTCCTGGCAGATGTGCGTGAGAGAAGGGTATCTTGTGTTTGTGCACAAATGACATCTATTGGATGGGCATGGATTCATATTTTATGCAATGGTACACACGGTACACATTCCTAAGTCTACTGTAAGAGGTCCGCTGTTCACATCAACAGTAGTGGTATCTGTAGACACTCTTCAGACCTATAAGACCTGCACAACAGTATGGAATAGTATGGTATGAATAACAAGATAAGTTGGTCTGCTAATGTCAGTACTGGCAAATGTGTGCGTGTGTGTGTGTGTGTGTGTGTGTGTGTGTGTGTGTGTGTGTGTGTGTGTGTGTGTGAGCACATTGGTGTGTATAGCAGTGGTTGTGAGTGTGTAGACTTGTATGTGACACTATTATGAGTACTCACACATCCAGTACAGCCACCATTGCCATACCCCACAAGGCCACATGATGTTATTCACCTTAGAGGTACCTTGTAACACTCATCACACTAGTAGTTCTGTGTCACCTGCAATAACCGCATAATCAGTGCAGATACAGATGTACCCTGACAATGACGTGGTTGATGTGTTACTACACTGCCATACCTCTCTTGTTGGTGAAGTATGCAGGGCCACATCCTGCTGACACACAGACACCTGGAACACAAACAGAATACAGCATGTAAGAACACATTCACTTAGTGTTACTAACACCAATAATACATCATGGCGGAAAAGGTACACACACACTCTGATGTGTACCCATTACAAATGCCAGATGACAGCAGCTTACACAGCGTTAAATAGCTACACTGTACTAAAGTCACCTTGTGCATCAGACCCATATAAGCATGTCCCTGCAATGATGGTATGGATGGCATGGATGTGGCACAGTTATCATCATATGCACAGGGTATTGTGTGGGTTTGCCTGAAGCCTAGGCTGGTCCACACGGTTGACATCATGTGTATGTGTTTGGTGGGGGTGTTCATTAAATGCGCAGTAAAGGGGTGGTGTGTGTGTGAGTGTGTGTGTGTGTGTGTGTGTGTGTGTGTGTGTGTGTGTGTGTGTGTGTGGGTGTGTGTAGGTGACTTTTCTGATGGTGACATGTGTGTGTTTATATGCGCACAGTCATGCCATGTGGGCATCCTAACCAGGGGAATTTTGGACAGCTGTGGGCCGTACATGGCAGGGTGTATAGTTCACCATCTCTAGCCACAGATATGGGAACTGGGCCTGCCAAGGGTATCAACGGCACCACCAGGGCTGAGACCAGATGCAGTACTTCTCCCTCTTGCTGACTGCTGCCTGTTGGATCCATGTCCCTACTGGTACCAGCCAGGATCACGTGCCCATCGTCTGTTGCATCTTGGTGTGGACAGCACACCCCCTTCAGTAGTGCTGGTGGTACTGCCAGCATGGGAATGTGATGGTGCATGGCCACATAGACCCTCAGCTGATCGTGGAGCTGCCCTATAGCCACTTGACTGCTGGCCAGTGTCCACCAAATGCTTAGGCACAGATATTCATTGGACTAGGAATGCCAAGGTCTCCCCACACCATCTATCCATGACCCCAGTATGCTCACAGATGGCTGCAGTGAGTTCATATTGCCACAGACACCAGGGACTTGCTCATTCATGACCCTGCGTATATGTCTGGTATTATGTTCATTACGTGCCTGTGCCCATATGACAGCCTGAAACATGCATCTTGTGACTGCTGCTGTGGCACTTGCAACAGGGATTTGATGGGGTGCAATCCTCCTCTGAGCACCCCTGCCTATCTGGGACCTCACCAGCACTGACATCAGTATCAGAGTGGGAGGGACAGCAGCCACCATGTCCACCTGTGAGGGAAAAACAACATATGCAAATTACTACTGGCACTATAAGGTTTACTGGTACACACACACACACACACACACACACACACACACACACACACACACACACACACACACACACACACACACACACACACACACACACACACACACACACACACACACACACACACACACACACACACACACACACACACACACACACACACACACACAACTGAAATAGGTACAATAGGTTGGTTGCATGAGCATGCACAACCTTAAAGTAGTACTCTGTTAAAGCAACTTCTGATTTAATCACACATGCAGTCCTCTTGGGAAGGTGTCTATCAGCATAGCACATCTTGACCTGCCAATGTTTGCACTCTCTCCCTTGCAAAACACCTCCAACTATGTTTGATTGCAAGGGCATCCCCTATGCACTGCTCTCTTCAGGTCACCTTACATATATCATGTTAGATGTAGGTGTGGGCTCTGACTCAGCCAGTGCAGAACATTGCATGTGTTTTGGTGAAGCTATTCTTTTGTTGATATGGATGTATGGTTTGGGCCATTGTTGTGTGGAAAGGTGGAATTCCTCACCACCCACATCTATGTAGCAGACATCAGAATGTTTTGGAGCCACAAGGGACCAGTGTTTGGAACTGTTCATAATCTCCTCTACCTTGACCACAACCCCAATTCCAGCTTGTCTACAGCAACCCCAAAGCAGGACACAGCCATCCCCATGCTTCACTGTCGGGGTGGTGTTGTGGTGATGTGCAGTGGTGATATTGTACCAAACACATCTGTCAGAATTATGGCCAATGAGTACAACTGTGGTCACATATTACCATAACACATTTCACACTTGCTTTTTGGAGACCTGATGTATTGTTTTCAGGTTTTCACCAGGCCTAGATATTGTTTGGTGAGATGAACTTCTGCCATCTTCTAAACCAACCTTAGAGGCAGGACATATGGAGACCATGGAAGGTTGTTGTGACATGTAGTACACACCCAGTACTTGCTGGGGATTCCTGCTACTCCTTTAGTGTTGCTGAAGGGCTCCTGGCAGCTTCCCTGGTCAGTTTTGGTCTTGTATTCTCATAGACTTTGGCAAGATGTCCACTCCTTCACAATGTCACTGTAGCTCCATATTTTCACCACCTTTTGATGACTGTCTGTGCTGTGTTCTATGGCATGTGCAATGCTGTGGAAATGTTTGGGTAACCTTCTCCAGCCTGATACATCTCAAACATGTGGTCCCTTAGCAGATTCGTCAGCTCTATGTGAACCATGGCTGTTGCTGTAGCAGGCAACTGGATATATGTCAGGATATTCTTGGTAGGACAGCTGACCATTAGCTGATGTTAATTAAAGAGTCTCTGTAATTGATGGCTGCTGTGTACCCAATAAGATGTACTGCTGTAGTTATATCAAAAGCTGCCTCAACACAGTACTAGCTTCAGCCGGTGCACACATATGCATCTAGGTTGTTGTACTATTGTTATGTGTCATTATTGTTCCCCTAACAGATTTGTTTGCTTTACAATTGAATTGTACAGGACATAGGTCACATGAAATGTTGGCAGTATTCTGAAGTTGTCTATTGTGCTCTCATTTTTGTATATCACACATACCTGGCATTCTAACAGGTGTGTACATCATTCATATGCACTGTATACCACTATTTTCTACAATATGACCCTAGTTTTGGGCCTTTGTCCCCCCATCTTGTCGGTCTTTTGTCCAGGTGTCCTCAAATGGCAGGTTGTGAGGTATGCTACAGATATGTAACATCTCCTGCAAATAGGCCCCTGTCATGACCACCATGATGCAATGCAGTAAACACCACCGCCACAGGTGAACATGCAGATATTGCCAAATGGCAGAGTGAAACAGTTGTGTGCATGGTCACATGCATTAACTTTAGCATGCCTGAGGTACTGGTTAGCCACAACAGGGAAACTCCATACTTACTGGGTTCAGGCTGCTCTCCCATGTGCAGACCAGAGGGACCTATGTAGTTGTGAGGGAGAGGTATTTTCAGCAGATTCACATTAGGCATTGTTACAAGATAAATGCAGTGTTTCTGCACAGGTACAGTACACACTATGATATTGCACAATTTGCTGTCCTTCACCATAGATGCGTATTTGTGTGCATTACTACACCCCACCCACTAATCCATTTTGAACTGACATGTGCATCTAGAGACTCTGTAGAAGACAGTTTAAATGGTACCTCATTACATTGATGTGCACTTCGGCCTTACTTGGATGCTCCTCGCCTGTTGCCTGGGTGCCACCCACCTACACAACTGCTGTTTCTCATGTTTGAGTTTGTGTGGGGACTACCCCAAGGTTGGCAAGGAGCTCTTCTGTCAGTGGGGCCTGTGCCACTGCCCCCTCCCACCACCACCAGTATCAATACAGTCCCTCGCTACTGCAGCAGCCCTTTGCTGGGCACGACGTATCAGGTCAGTTGCTCTATACCTGACCTGATCCTATGTGCATCCATGGTAGCTCAACGCGTTCACTCTGTGGACAATCTCATCTGACAGAGCAGTCCGTTCCTGCAGATTTTGCCGGCTACAGATAGAAATGATGGCATAGTTTAAGATTACAGCTTCTGTGATGGCTGCTGTCTCTGCATCGGTGTAAGGTGTTTACTGTTGCATGGCACCTGGAGGCCATACACAGGGAATCGCATCACAGGACCTCAGACATTGCCCAGAATTCTTTACAGAGCCAGCACATGCATATGGACTATCATTAGCCACCACTTACAAACACATCATGCCCCTGTACCTGGCAGCACTGTATGAACATGCATTGTACTCCTTGTCCTGATGTGTCATGTTCCCCCCATGAGGGCCAGTACATTGCATAAACCACCATTCATCATTCACATTTCTGTAGAGGGATGACAGTGGCCATGTTCCTTACAGATGGGATGTCAGTGGTGCTCAGGCTTTGCTTGCATACAGTATGTAATGGAGCTGGGAGCATATGACTGGGTTCATGTAGGATGCAGGCAGGAATATTATCATGCCCCAAGGGGACTTGCTTTTGTCAACTTTGATTAGGCAGTTTGGACCTGAACAATGATGATGATGAGGGGAGAGGTGCATGTGCTGTGCATATCCACCTATAGTGATGGTGAGCCAGGGGGGTGATGTTTGCCCTAGACCTGTCTGCAGCAAGTTGGCTGTAGCTATGGTGTGTGTGTATGTGCTGTGATTGATCACCATTACAGGGTGGGTTGGGTTGGTGCCTCTGAGACTGCAGACATATGTGAAGATGGCCTTGTGATTCCTCTTAGTGGATGTGTCCAGTTTGTACTCATAGTTAGCCTTACAGTAATCCACCTGTGACCTATTATGCTCGTTCAGACAAAGGTTGACATGCTGCCCAGTTGTGCTTGCTCCTACTTTGCCCTGTACATCTAATATAGCATCACATTATGTGCTTTGTACATTGCTGCTGTCCAGCAAAGGGGTTTTATCTACTTTGGTGGAGACAGGTTTTACAAGTAAGGTTTTTCTGAGGCCATACAGCTATGTGGGTGGTCATATCTGTTTGTAGTAGACATGGATACAAGGTCATAACACAGTTGGACACCTCTACAGTTTCATCCTGATACTCATGCTTATTCTAGTACCCATGTCTGTGTCAGGGAAATGACACAACAAGTAGCTGTAGAGGTGTAACTCTGTTGGATGCACAGAAACTAAGGTTACACACATGTACAACATGTACAGCTTATTTACCTGATGTTTTGCATCCCATGTCAGTTGTTATGAGACAGTCAGATACACCTATCCATACATACATATGCACAGGTAATGCCTGATATACATTTCTGTTCTATGTCAGTATGGCACACTGTAATGACAGTCTTGCTGCTCAGTCAGTCTTGTCAACCTGTTAGGGAAAGACATCTGGAGGACTCTGCACTTGCATGGTGGGCTATGGGTCACCATTAGTGACACTTTCTTCATATTGCTGTAACACACATGTCATTTGATAGTGCAGTAGCCTTTGCGTTCACAGACATACCCTGGAGGATGTCTGATGACCATATGGCAGGCAGACAAATGAAAGGCTCGGAGTGTCGTAGTAAGGGTAGGAACTGTTAATGTTGTGAGTATGACTGGTATGGGGACAGAGTTAGCTGATATGCTGGACAGAGGAAAGGTGGATATATTGTGTGTGCCAGAGACCAGATGGAAAGAGTGTACAGCTGTGTGCATCAGAGATGGGTACAAATAGTTATATCATGGTGTGTATAGGAGGGGAAATGGTGTAGGGGTTAACCTGAAACAACATTATGCCAACAGTGCTTGTGGAGGTGATAAGAGTGTCGGGTAGAGTGATGTTCAGGAGGCTGGTAATTGATGGTGTAATGTTGACAGTTGTTAGTGTATATGCTCTGCTAATTGTGTGTATGATGGATGAGACAGCTGTACTTTGGTCTGGTTGGATGAAGTGGTGATGCTTGTACTCAAGAGTGAGAGAGGTGATTGGAGCAGATTTCAATGGGCATGTTGGTGAAGGGGACAGAGGGGGCAGAAGTGATGTGTAGGTATGGTGTTTTAAACAAAGGAATGCAGAGGGTGAGATGGTGGTGGAGTTTGCAACAGATGTTGGACATGGGTGCAGTGAATACATAGTATTACAAGACGAGGGGCATAGGGAGACATACAAGAGTGGCGGAAGATGCACATAGGTGGATTATCTCCTATGCACTTGGACCTCTTTGAAGGGGATTGGTAACTGTAAAGTGGTGACAGGAGAAAGTGTACTTAGGCAGCATGGAAGGTTGGTCTGTTGGACAATGTTGGTGATCATGAAGAGGAGGAGAGTGAGGGTGGCACCATGGATCAAATGGTGGATACTGAGAAAGGGTGATTGTGAGGTTGAGTTCAGGGAAGAGTTAAGACAGGCAGTAGGTGGCAGTGAAGAGTTAGCAAATATCTGGGTAACTACATGTGAGTTAGTAAGGGAAATGAGTAGAATGGGGCTTGGTGTGACATCTGCACAGAGGAAGGAGGACAAGGAGACCTGGTGGTGGCATGATGAAGTACAGGGGATTATACTGAGAAAGAAGTTGGCCAAGGAGAAGTGTGATTGTCAGACATATGCAGAAAGTAGACAGGTATATAGGGAAATGGGGTGCATGGCAAAGATAGTAGTGGCAAAGGCTGAGGATGGGGCATCTGAAGGGTTGTATGTAAGGCTGGACACCACGGATGGAGAATAGGACCTGTACCAATTCGCTTGACAAAGGCATGTAGCTAGGAATGATGTGCAGCAGATAAGGATGAGAAAGGATAATGGTGGAAGTGAACTCACTAGCAAGGAAAGTGTGTCGAGCAGGTGGAAACAGTACTTTGATGGGCTGTTGAATGAAGAGAATGAGAGAGTGAGATGGTTGGATGATGTGGGCATGGTGACTCAGGATATGCAACAGATTATCAAGGGGGAAGTAAGGATAGCTGTGAAGAGGTTTAAGAATGGAAAGGCTACTGGTTCAGATGACATACCTGTGGAAGCATGGATGTGTTTAGGACAAATGACAGTGGTCTTTTTAACCCTGCAGAGGTGGAGGTATGGTCTAGAGGGGGAGGAATGATGGTCAGCAGGACTTAGCAGGACTAAGATGAAATACATGTGTGTGAAATAGAAGGAGGATGGAGGAATGGATGTAAATACTTGGGAACAACAGTTCAGAGTAATGGCGAGTGTGGGGAAGAGGTGACAACATGAGTACTGGCAGGATGTGGGTGGTGGGGAAAAGTGCCATGTGCGATTTGTGACAGACAAGTACCATTAAGGGTGATAGGGAAGGCCTACAAGAGGGTAGTGAGACCAGCTATGTTATATGGGTTGGAGACACTGGCACTGAAAAAAGAGGCACAAGTCAGAGCTGGATGTGGCAGAATTACTGACGGTATGATTTGCACTGGGCGTGGCCTAGCAGTGTCACAGTCAGTATTGTGCAACACACACTCCGGTAGTGGTCATATGTGAGCCATCCTTTCCTGGGGTAATTCAGGCCCCTGAGCTGTGCTCTGTGTCACTGCAGAAAGTCACAGTTTCTATGGCCATAGGTTCTGCTCAGCAATATATATGTACATGATGTGTTGTTGAGACATAATATTATTTGAACTTCCTATTTTCCACATTTACATGCCCCCTACTACATTCCATTACAGGCTTGATTGTTTGACATAGCTGTGTTTATTTGTTTTCAGTTCAGTTGGTATACTCCATCAGTCTCAGTGTGTGTCTGACTGTCTGTCTGTTTGTTTCTGTGTGTGCGTATGTGTGTGTCTCTCTCTCTCTCTCTCTCTCTCTCTCTGAGACAGATGTAGGATATACATCTGTTTTGTAGAGGCAGAATCTTGCCTTTAGTAGGTAATGCTCATGAGCAGCTGAAGGCCTGTGCACCAGCTGGAGTCCCCCACTTGCTAATTGCATGTAGAACAGCTGTGGTATCATTCCCATACCCAATAGCATGGAAACATACTCCTATAAATGAGTACTTCATGTGGGCATTGCTCCTTTTCCTTGCCTGGGAGGAGTACTTCATGGAAGTGTGTGACAAACAGCATCACAGAATGTAGTTGGGAATACCTCTTACGACAAACACTGTGGAGACAGCCCAACAAACTGGGGGAGAATGTCCCCGACATAGGGATAGAATGTAAGTATTGCTGTTATACAATTGAACTAATGCTAGCTTGACAGGGTTTGTGTGGATATGGCTGCTCTGCATGAATTTAAGTCTGATAGTGTTATGTGGTTGAGATAACTTCCAAATGTAGGGCTATCCGCAGACTGGCCAGAGTTTGGACTGTTATATTTGGTGTGTTACTCAGACATTTTTTTGGCCTTGGAAATTCAGAAGCATACTCTGTGGATTGCAGTCAGTAAGGGGTAACATCCATGTGTGTTTCTAACTTCATATTCCTCAGAACACCTACGTTACAGCAAACCTGTTACACTAGCAACTTTCTCAGTTTATGACAGCAATATGTCAATAATGCCCCTGTATTTGGGCCTCTGCCCCCAAATATGTCAGGCTTTGTCCAGATGTCATGTTGTAAGAGGTGTATAGGTGTAGTATATCATTATATCGTGACTTGATTTCAGATCTCATCCCAGTGATGTATCAGACTGCCAGACATGTTACGTGTAGAGGACCTTATATATGAGGAAGAAGCCTGGATGTTCTGTGGGACTCTATACAGTTGAGAGGACTGTGTATTTCTGGCAATTGTTAACAGACTGTCAGGATTGTGTAGCACTGCATTGTGACTGTGTTATTTGGCCTGTGTGGGGGGTACATGTAAGTGTTGAGGGTCCTTTTCTATCTGACTTTGTATGCTGCTCCAGCTTTTGGTGCTCTATCAGCTGTATATGTTTGCAGGGGCAGACTGAGACATGTCCCATACCACAGTCAGGTGTCAAACTACACTGTGAATTGGGCCACTATATATAGGGGAAGTGTGTGAGTGGCAAACATGCTGATGATTTTGTTCAGACAGTCCATATACTCTACTGTTCCGGTGGCTTACCAGTATGTCACTTTGAATGTGGTGAGATTGGTTCTGGGTATGCACTTTCATCTGGTGTCTGTTGATCAGCGCTGTTACATCCCTGTAGTGCCTGATATATTTGCAATTACATGTGTATTCCCCCATAGCAGAATTGGGTTTGTGTTGTGTCAGTCTGCCTGTAGTTCAGACAGTACTTGGTGACATGTCTAGCAGCTAAGTGTAGTTTCCCTACTGTGATGTTATGTCCCGATATTTATCAGATGCACTGCTGCCTGGACCCATACATGTTGTGTATGTCTGACACATCAGTGAGATAATGTGAAGATGTATGTCAGTGAGTAGTGGGGAGTAATTTGGTTTTGTACTTGGGCTATTCCAGTCAATATATGGTACAACAGACAGGAGGGTGTTACTGCATCAACTGTGTCACCTTATCTACTCCAGTATTTGGGATATGTTCCCAGTTTCATGGCTTTACCCCCCCCCCCCCCGGTCAGGCTTGGCCCATATTTGTTGCACTAAGGGGATCTGAGCATACCTCTTAACTTGCCAGATTGTTTCAGACTGTCCAGGATTATTGCTCATATGTATGTTCTGTTCTACAGAATCGTTATTTTCATTTCTCTGGTAAATCACTGTGATGACGTGAGGATTTCTGTCTGTAAATGATGACATACATTTCAGTTTCAGAACTCACATCCTTCTGAACATGTATGCTGACATGAACCTTGTTACTGTAGGAACATTCTATATTTATAACTGCAGTACGTACATTATGTCCCTGTTCTTGGACCATTGTTCCCCCATTTTGACAGCCTTTGTCCACAATTATTGGGCTAAGAGGTGTAGAGGTATGGTGCTGGGTATGACTCCACTACATGTTATGGGCATATATATATATATATATATATATATATATATATGTATATATATATATATATATATATATATATATATATATATATATATATATATTATATATATATATATATATATATGTATATATATATATATATATATATATATATATATATATATATATATATATATATATATATATATATATATATATTTTTTTTTCTTTTAGATATAGCTATATATATATATATATATATATATATATATAGAGAGAGAGAGAGAGAGAGAGAGAGATTCACTAGACAATCTTGAAATACTGAAATGTCGAATTTCAGTATGTTGAGACTGAATAGTAGAAAACCCACATACCGCGAAAATCACAATAGCGACCATACACACACACACACACACACACACACACACACACACACACACACACACACACACACACACACACACACCAGCACACAAACACATATGCATACACCTACCTAACTACATAAAACAAACAAAACAACACACACAAACCCACCTACCCTACCTGTAAGCTTGCTACCTGCATACTTGCTGCCCTAGCAAGCCCCCCTGCACCCCCCATGTGGGGAGCTGCGCCCCTGACACCCCCTACTTAAATATACTAACTCTGAGATCGCACTAAACACACAAACATGCAAAAAACACCACTACACACACTCACACGCATTATCCATACCCAATACCCTTACACAAACACCACTTACCTAAAACCCCAGATAAATCCACAAACTGCACCACACATCACGGATGCGACACCACAATAGCGGATTTGACATTTCCGCATTTGACATAGTGCAGTTTCAAGTAACTGCACTTTTGACTATTCAGTCTCGAAATACTGAAATTCGACATTTCAGTATTTTGAGATTGTCTAGTGCATCCATATAGACACACACACACGCATATATATGTGTATATATATATATATATATATAAATATATATATATATATATATATATATATATATATATATATATATATATATATATATATATATATATATATATATATATATATATATATATACATATATATATATATATATATATATATATATATATATATATATATATATATATACATATGTTTATATAACCATATATTTGTATATATGCTATACATATTTGTTTTATATGTATATCGCCATATAGCTGATGTATATACTTTTCAATATTTATATATCCGTGGGGGTATAGCGGTAGTGTTGTTGCCTCACAGCAAGAGGGTCTCCTGTTTGATTCTCGGCTGGAGTGCCTTCTGTGTGGAGTCTGCATGTCCTCCCCACGGTCTAATGGACTCCAAAAGACATGCGTGAATGGGCGTGCCTTCACTGAAGGTTGGGTGTCGGGCTGGCAACTTGGCACCATAAAAATCTACTGCCAATCATTAGCAGACCAGAGTTCCGCTGTGGTGACCCCTAACCGGGAAAAGCCGAAAAGACAAACATCTATCACCATACACATCTATATGTGTATATTTATATATACTAAACATGACTGATTCCACAGTGTTTGTTCCCTACTATTCTATACCTGTACTGAATGATATACTTGAAAAAAACAGCATTTATTATTACATCTCAGATGGTGCAGTGGCAAATTGCTTTGATTGTGGTGTAGGGGGTTCAAGACTTGGCAGGGCTAGTTATTTTGTTGCTGGGCAGAACACTGGCTGATGGAGACAGGGTAATTAAGGCAGTTTTTAAGCAGTTGTAAGTGGGTTTGTGCGAGTTTGCGTGATGGTAAGCAATGCCAACACATGGTTAAATGGGAAACTGCTTAATCTGTGTAGGCATCGTTTAGCATCAAGCAAACTCACTTACTGCCACTTACTGCTGCTTGCTGCAGCTTACTCCTGCTTACCCCTGTGCTAATTTCTTTAAAAGAAAAGAAAAAAGGGATGATAGGAAAGTGGTGAAAAATGGGGCACGCAGAGGGAAAAACAATGTGACAGATAGCTAGGGATGTGCAGGACAGGTGTCCATTTCTGATACAGCAACAGCTGTGCATTTGTACAGAATTTGGAGGTGAAGTTGGACACTCAAGCCCCTGAGAGAGGGGTGAGCACAACAGTAATGTGTTGTTAAGCTAATTAGACCAGTTTACATGTGTCCAGTTTACACGTGTGCAAAATGGACATCTATGTATGGGGTGACATTTTTTTGTGGGAACAGATTGTCCTTTTTTTTTTTTTTATAAGGTGAGAGTGGGACGTTAGGGAAGGATAGTAGGTATATTTGGGGAGGTAGGTTGAGTAGGAAGACAGACAAGACAGACAAGACAGCAGACAGGGGTGGTATATGATGCATGTGGGGGTAAACACCTTGGACAGGGAGGGTGGTTGGGAATCAGATGCCCACACCCCCCCAAATGGATACAGTGGGACTGAGGTCCCCACTCATGGGCAGTCACCACTGCATCTTCACGGCCCCAAAGGTGGCTGTGCTGGGGGCTGAGCAGGAGGGGCAGGCTGACTCTCAAGATGCACCATGCGGCCCTCGAGCTTGTGTAACAGATCTCTGAACTCCTTTTGAAGCTTGCTATACACCAATCCCCAGACCTGATGATGGGTGACAGTCCTGTCTGCACCTGCTCCTGGGGGGGAATGGGCCCCATCCCCTGAGGTGGTTCCACCTGAAGGTAGTGCAGGACCAGCAGATGTGGAGGTCCTGGGTTGGGTCCCAGATGTGCTGGGGCTTGGTGCCATGGCCAGTTGATGTGGGACAGGCAGATCCGTTGAGATTGGCCTTCCCAGACGTGTTATGCTATTGCAGTTTTATAACATATGTTGGTTAGTCATGAAAAATACATTCCAGGATTAGTTATAACAGCATGCATAGGTTTTCCCATTATCCAAAAACAATGCATTTGGAACAGTTGCATAGCAAACAGAACACATGCGTATATGGAATCACAGTGGGCATTATAATGGCATGCTGGTTACATTGATTGCAACAGGCCACCAATGATAGTATTTGAACAGGGAAAATTCATAGTCAAACATTTAAATATTTGTAGAACAATAGGACACATGCCCCAACAGTAGGTTTAGTGAAAAACATACCCATTGATTTATGTGTTTAGATTATTGGTGCAGATAGGGTGGGGGAGAGATCAGATAGGGTGGGGGAGAGAGAAAGATATCAATTAACATCTGTATAGGCTTCAATTGTTCACAGCTTTAATGATCATTGCTCTAATAACTGGTATGGTTGTACACAGCAGTGGTCTGTTTGTACACAGTGTATAATTACAGCCTTCTTATGGCTAATTTATACCTTTTCGTACCTGGCAGACCTGTGGAAGAAGTTTCTGTTAACACTACCTGACTGTTTCTACCCATATTCACATAGTCAGGGTTACATATGTGCACTCACATTCTGTGTGTGTGTGTGTGTGTGTGTGTGTGTGTGTGTGTGTGTGTGTGTGTGTGTGTGTGTGTGTGTGTGTGTGTGTGTGTGTGTGTGTGTGTGTGTGTGTGTGTGTTGTGTGTGCTACTGCCATATTCTGCCTTGATTTCTATCAGTCACACTGGGTGTTGGCAGTGACCCTAGCTTTGACAGCATGACATTTGAGGAACATTTCTTGGAGGAGACTATTTGGTGTACGTACTTATCATGATATCATTTGCAGCCTTTGGGGGTTGGACAGTGGATATTACACACAGTGTATAAGTACAACCTTCTTACTTGAGAGACCTGTGGAGGAAATTTCTGTTAACACTACCTGACTGTTTCTACACATATTCACATATTCCTGGGTAAAATTACGCATTCAGCTTACTACCACTCCTGGGAGTCATGCTGTGCCTGTTTGTGCAAAAAATACAAGAAAGTTTGTGTTTTATCAGAATGAGCTATTAAGAAACTGCTGTCTCTTGTTTGACTGTTTTCTGCCTAATACTCTATGGGTTGTACAATCTGACCTTGTAATTCTGACATTCATACATGGCAGATAATTCTTATACTGTGTATTCATACTTTGACATAGCACAGTCTGGAAAACACTGGTTAACACAACATTACTATTCAGGTATCAGATCTTGGTGCATGGAACATTTCATATAGTTAATCCCCTGTTTTACAACTCCACAATCATTGACAGATGAGCCTTGATTATTTACTGCTTTCAGAGCTGTAGTTGCTGTGCAGAAACTGTACACATTTCGATTCATGCCACCACATACTAAAGTAAACACAACCAGTCCAGGGTTTTAACTTTTATTGACAGGTACTGACACTTTTATTGATATACACCCTGTATGTCACTATTACTCTGCTAATGTCTCATTTATTCAGTACAAACCATACCCATTTTTAAATACTGACAGGTGACATTCTACTCCTTTCTATTTATTTGCCCTGAATACTACAAGCTAGATTTGTACTCACCAGCCTCGCAATGCAGCCTTAGCAGCCTGCTGGCATGGGCATCCATGTTCGTGGCCCTCTCATCTGCAGCTGTACAGGAGATAGAGAACATTTTATGCATACCTATCCATCACATACACAGGCTGGACTTTAGAAAACACTTATTGATACAGATACTTACACATGTCTTGGACATTCCTCGCCTGTGCATCTTGGACACACTGGTCCAAGAACTCCCTCTTCCTATGCTTCAAGTCAGCTCACCAGTCCGAGGAATGCCAGTGGCACTTGTGAAATCACATGCAAGATGGTCACACACCTCCGCTTTGTATTGGGAGCCCTGGTACTGGTCCTGCAGCAGTCTCCCTTCATGGTCTTTTACTAGGAGTCCAACCATGACCCTGGACTCCTGAATGCCCAGCGCTGCACCCGAAAGTGCACACCCTCACCAACGCTAGCCATAGTGCCTGCAGTGATGAGCTACAACTAGTTATGGGCTGTATTTCCACCTGCAATGTTTAAATAGGGCTGATTTCCCACACTTTTTCGTGATTGGACTGTTTTGAATATGCTGAGCTAAGCTAAATGAGGAACAAACCTGCTTAGCACAAATAAGCATTGCTGAAAGGGGTAGATGCTAAGCACTGCTTACCAGTGTGCAAATACGCTTAGCTACGCTGCTTATTGTTAAGTATACAAATGTAAGCAATGCTTACTCCGGCTAAGCATAGCTCAGAACAATTTAGCGTTGTTCTGCTTTCATTTTATGGACTATCAGGATTGTGGGGTTGATTTCTTCTTAATGATATCTTGTGATATGTATGTTTCCCTTCCATAACATCCCCCTATGTGCATTCATTACGTTATAGTCTTTTGTGGCTACACTGTACAGGACACTTGTGTTTATATGGGGGTTTCACATCTGTACTACACTGACACCTCACATTTGGACCTGCTACACTACCCTGGTTAACAAATATATATTATTCACCAACTATTTATAAAAGATACTTTTAGTGCTGTTTTCACAATGCATTGGGGCTCAAACCATGAATGATTCCATGCTAAGTGAACACTCAAACCACTACGCTGTTTCACTTTGAATATTTTGGCTGTATGTTTCTATTTAGCTCCTTCGGATGTTTAAGCTATGTTATACACAGCTGCGCAATGTGCACACCAGCTCAGATATGCTTAAACTTTATTGGGGATGGAAAAAAAAAATAAACATGTTTTATTTTTATTTACTTTAGGGGTATGCACATTGCTTTCTGCCTCTTAGGCCAGGACATCTAAACAACTACATCATACAGGGGGTATTATTTTACATGTTCCTCTCAGGAACATGCTTACTTATTTGGTATGCCAGCATGTACATTGGTATACCATTGTGGACATTATCTGTGCTGGACCATTGTGGGGTGGGGCTGTGCTTGTGTGTGAATTCTAATCATACCTCTCAACATCTTAGAGCAAAAAATCTGGACAAAGCCTAAAATGATGGGGGTTCAAATAGGGACAGATTTTAAATGTTGCTCTTACAAACTTAGAAAGTTGATGGAATAATAGGTTTTGCATTAGCAAGAATTTTCTGAACGATGTGGAGTCTTAAACTCAAATGTTAGGAACACACCAAAACTATGAGGAAAAAATCTGGACATTCTGCAAAAATCTGTACAGTTGAGAGGTATTTTGCTGTGCCTCTGTTGAGCAGTGACACTGAGGTAATGAGTCATATTTGTACCTGCTGTTGAGAGACCTGGAGTGCTTGTTATGTGGCGGATTCTAGCCCGACAGGCGGCAGCTGTGACCTCCCTTCTCCTTACTCAGTCTGCGATGCTCGGGTCAGTGTGTCTGACTGAGTCACCAATGACTATGACCAGTGTGTCTGGCATTGTGTTTGGGGGCTGTGACTGTTGACTGTTTGACACCTGGACTGTGAGGTCTTGTGGTTTTGTGTTGTGTGTCTTGTTGGTGGTGGTTGTTGGGTGGTGTCTGCTTTGGTGGCCTCTGTTTGGTTTGATTTTTGATCAGAGCGCGCCGAGTATGTGTTTGTGTGTTTATGTGTATGATTTGAGGTTGTGATGGTACTATGTGAGACTGGGTCTATGAATGAATTTTGTCAGCGGACACTGTTATGTGGTGATAACAGTGTCCATGGACATTGTTAGTTGCTTTAGAATTGCCGTTTAGACTGTGCAGCAGCTGCAGACCACCACAAATGGTTTTGTGTGTGTGTGTGTGTGTGTGTGTGTGTGTGTGTGTGTGTGTGTGTGTGTGTGTGTGTGAGACAAATCTGGTGGCAGGATCTCAGAATTAAGGATGTGTGGCTATAAACAAATTCCAGTAATTACCAAAACATCAGGATAATGTAGGGCAGTCATTCTTGAAGAAGGGGATTATTAAAGATGCTTTGGCCCCTTATATTATATGCACAATATTTAAAGCCTCTGAAACATTAACTGAAACAAAGAAAGTTGTATTTAGTAGAAGCAGTAATGAGCTAGGATGAATATCACCACAAAGCAGCAAAAACAGTGCCAGAAATGATTATTATTGTCATACTCATACAATATGTAACAAAGACTGAGTCTGATGATGCTTTAATTATTTTTTGTGAGTGCGCGTGCATGTGTGTGTGTGTGTGTGTGTGTGTGTGTGTGTGTGTGAAAATAGCTCGGGCAAGTCCTGGTTATTGATAGCCCTGATGACTAGTAATTAAACATAACTTTGCTGTTATACCAGATGGTAAAAATTTACAAAGTTTTAGCAGTTGGATTTCAATTTTTGAAGAGACTTTCCTTACTCCCAAGGTATCTTGCTCAAGTGTCGTGCCATATAGTATGGCTATTTAGTGGTAGTTCTACATTTTGTGCATGGATTTTTATGAGTGAATACCCAAAGGCATGAAGTAGTCTCTCAGGTTAGTGATAGGTATAAGGAACTGGAAAAATGTATAAAAAATCCAGGCCACCATTTAGTTTTCCTTCCTTTTGCACTCATTCAATGTACATTCTGGGTCACATTCATTTGCACCATGCTTCCATAATGTAGTTCATTGATGCATTATAACCTGGAAAGGCATCATGGAATGGTGGAAATTGACTGCGATAGGCATGACTATGCTTGAAATCCTGGTGCCTCATGATTATTTGATGTCAGCTTCTATAGAAAATCTTATTAAATAATGACAATAATTAGATTTACATACTTCTTTTACTATTGAGAATGCATATTATTTCACATTCTCTTATTTTGTCAGCATCTTAAGTTATGAGTATTAATATTTTAAAAAATGTCCCTGATTATTTTTTGATTTGTCCCTGATTCTGGATGCAAGCAATTGAAAGCTTTTAGCAGCAAACTAATTGTATTTTTATGAAAAAGATATAACACTGAATCTGTAATATTTTTTTGGTATTTGCTGATGAACTTGCCTAAATTAAAATGCTTGCATGAAATACCAACACTGTTCATTATTGTGAATTGGTAGGTGAGACATCTTGACAGGTAAAGAAGCCGAGAAGTATGAAAAAAAAATGGACTTATGGATTGTTGATACTGTGTTGTATTTTAAGGGGGTGGGGTTCTTCAGTGCAGAGCGTGTCCTCCTTTGAATGAGATGCCTTGTAACTATGAACCTGTTTTCAGTTTGCCATCCGTTACTTATTGCAATTTTACCACCTTATCATTTTTTTCAATGTAACATAGGCAATGTATTCTACAAGGGCAACAGGGACTTCATTTGTAGATGGAACAGTGAAATATAACAGCAACATTTTCATTAGTTACATATCTCTTTAATTTGGAATTATTCAGATGACTTTTACTTCTGCAGAGATTGTGCATATTGGCTGATATTAGTGGATTGTAATGACAGAACTTTGAGTGGCCTTTTGTGGTTGAAATGTTCTGAATTGGGCAGTTTTGTCATAATTGATTCATATGTTTTGTTTCATTGCTTACTGGAAAATGTTCAAAACTATAAACTTAAAACAGGCACTAACAAGTGGTGCTGTATTATACAAGGGATATAATTTAATTATTATGTATATTATAATTTAATACAATTAGGAAGGTGAATCAAAGAACTTTTGCATAGTCCTAAAATGTGTGCAAGGGGCCTATGATTTGAAAACAACCCAAAGGTAAACTTAATCCACCACTGGCCAGATTCATTTTCTTTGAATGCGGGTTTCAAAGCTGTTTCAGTGAATGTGAGTTTCAAAGGCAGAGAAGTTGTAATGCTAAGTCTATTTTTTATTGTGAAAATGTATTGCTTTGTTTAGCAAATAACTATCAGTGTGTGTGCTATAAAATTTGAAATAAAAGGTTTAAATTAAATTGAAATATCTGTAATCACTGTAGAAGTAAAGCTGAAAACAGTATGCACACTGAGAGTTTTGAACAGTGTTAATGGCAACTAGGAAGACATGGAGAAATAGCCAAGTAATGGGACACTGCAATGGCTGCGTGGGAGGGGACAGGGGTACCAAAATTACATGCATTTTGCTTTCACGCACGTGTCCAGAATTTTTGACATGTAAAGTTGGCAACCCTACCGACATCACATATAAAAATGGGAAAACAGGGCTTGATGGTATGCACATTTAGCTAAATAGTATCCTGCCATTAGTTGAAAAGCACAAAATCAAACCTTGTTTGATAAAGACTGAATGATAAAAGAATGAAAAAAAAAATTGCGGGGGTGAGGACTTTGCACAACTGTTATTTATATACATATACCAACTCTGAGACAGCCTAACAATGGGGAAAGTGCAAATTCCCAATACTAGCTCTACAACGAGCTCCCACTAAGTAATTATGGCATTCTGCGATCACTCCACCACTCTTATCACATGTTAAGAAGTATGTTGCACATTTTAGTTCTAAAAATGCAGTTTTGGCTACAGTGTAAAGTAACACACAGTGCAGAGTAGTGATGATCTTTATACGATTACATTGACTTTGTTTGCTGTCTTTGTCATTTCTGATCACCTGGCACAAATGTTGCTTAAAAATGTTGGGATATGTGACATCTATCCCTCCACAACTCCCTTTATCCATTTATGCACATGGAACCGTCTTGTGACTTCAAATGTGTCAGTCACCTCTCAACCTCTTAGTCCAAGAAATCTGGACAATACCTGGCAAAATGAGGGGGACAAAAGACCAAAAATTGGGACTGATCTTCTTTTAAACTTATAAAGTTGCTACAGTAACAGGGTTTGTGTTGACATACATTTTCTGAAGGGTTTGAAGTCTAAAAGTCAAATGTATGTCATTATTTGGTGACTTCAATCCCCAGATCATTCCCCGTGATTTGCCAGAAAAAAACACTTATTTATGAGAAACTGACCAAAAATAAGAAGCAAAAATCTGGACAGTTGAGAGGAATTATCTATAACCAAGGCTGACATTGATAGGTAGCTATTTTAATGAATTTGTTATTCTTTGATAAATAAAATCAGGCAAGGGTCTCCTTACAGACTGCACCAAAGGAGCTTATCTCCTTCTGAAGAGCAGTAAACAATAGTTGCAGAAAAAGTGCCGCCTTCCCCTCCCTCCTAGAACAACTGCCATTGATTCGACGTTTCATCACTCCTCCCAACTGTTAACATTTGCCCCTTTTGTGACATCAGCTAAATCTGATGGGCCTTTCTTAGTACCGCCCACTAACTCATTCCCAAATGCCAGTGGCCAAAGCTGTAGCTTTGAGGTTGCTGCTTGAGCGAGCTTCACTCTGAATTAGCTCCAATATATGTAGCTATGTGCATAGCTTTACCCCTCGTGCTGCACAATAATTTTGTTCATTATTACATAATACATACACCCCTACTCGGGATCTGTTGACGTAAGTCCTACCCCAAAACTGCCCAATGTAGTATAGCTCAACAAAAATTGTTAGCATTTATGCTTCCCGGGATGCATACTTGTATTTGTTATATTAAGTTTCCATTTTGCAGAACCTGGGTGTGCACATATGGGATGGATGTGCATGTGTGCCGGGGTGGGGGTGCAATTCAGCGCAGAACTAGAATAAATGACATTTTCATTTTTAGCACATGTAGAAGGGCTCTAAATCACATACACACACCTACCTATACCCCAGTACTGTACACAAACTCCAGCACATAGCGCAATAAGTGCATATCTCTACCAGAGCGCCAGCTAAAAAGTGCTGTCACTTCGTCGAGGACGATCCTGGATGGGGATGACATGGTGCATTTTAGGAACAAGGTGGTTGGAATAAAATAACGAATCAAGAAGGAAAAGGCTTTTTTTTTTCGCTGAAAGATGCTGCCATAGGTCTCAACCTGATAAGAGGCCAAAGTGGAACACAGACCATTGCAATTTGTGACAAACAGTCAAAATTTGGAACACCCTATTTTCGCACTGCGCAAAAAGCGTACCTGACCATGTCCATGGGTTTTCAACCAAAATATATGTGAATGTGAATGCCGCCTTTAAAATACTGACCTCTTTCTACTATTATATGCTGACAGCCCTCTGTACTTTCCAGAATTCCATGCAACCATAAAGAACTGGTAGGTTTATGTTATGGTAGTCAGTACTACAGTATTATGTTTAAGGGATAAAGGGACAACCAAAAGGATTGAAAAGGATGTCTGGTGATTTTATTGTCAGAGGATACCATTACAAACATAGTTGTGTCTATCTGCAAGGCAACAGAAGTGCTTCTGGTAGAGAAAATGTCAAGGGATGAAAGGACTGAATTTTGTTAGGTATAAGTATGCTTAGCATTTGGTTTGATGTGTACAGCAAAGGAATACTTAATTTACAAGAATACATATTTGTTCTCGTGTCTGAACCATTTGAAATGGTTGGAGACAAATTTTGAAGACTGAGCTGAGTTAAAGAATGACGATGGAAATCAGCTGGCCCCCTGTAACTCATTTAATAGGGTAAGAGAGAATATGGAGGCGTCTTAGTGCTGCTGCTGTATGCGTTTTTTTTTTTTTGCCTATAAACATCACAATCAGCTAAAGGCCAGCTGTGGAGATGGAGCAAAAAGGGCCTTTTAACAGAAAAGGGAAAGGCTGTTTACACTTTGAAGATTAAAACATTATAGTCAAGTTAATATTAAAAAAAGTTTCCCAGAATATTTCTGGATTTGTCCCCGATTCTAGAGGTAAGTGCTTGAGCAGTCCAGTAGTATTAACAATACGGAAATGCATCTTAACATGCATATTCTGAAGTAAACGAAGTCTATAACTGTCTGATAGTTCCATTTATTGTAATCAGCCATATAGGAATAGAGTAAAATGCTGAGCAAAAAAAAAAAAAAAAAAAAAAAAACAGGGACAGTTGAGAAGCATACGAACCAAACCGGAGAAGCTATGGCCTGCATATACAAATGTTTATGTAAATACATGCACACTATCCAGCCCGTGAATATCATTCAGCAGTAGGTGTGCATTTTTAAAAGACAGACTGGCTAGATTCAGCAGTGGGCGGGATTTGATACTGTGTATTTTGGAGTTATTCGCATAGCGCTCATCCAATCAGTGATAAATCTGGAAATAACCCGAGACGCTTTTGAAATACTAGTGCTAAGACATAACAGAAGATGAAAGCGCTTAAGCGGGGCAACTGCTGCACAATTTGGAACAGCGGAACAGCGGGCTTAATCAACCACAAATGCGGAGCGTTCCGCTCAATCTCTTGGCTGCCCTGGATGCTGCAGAGTTATTAAAAGTAATGAAACACCATGTTGATTGAAGAATGTGTTATTACCGTTTAACAAAAAAACGTTTCTCTGAATCTCAGCACTTTGCCGAGTTCTGAATGGAAAATAATCAGCCTAAAAAGGGTGCATCATTTATTTCAAGTTGCCTGGTAAGTATTCTATGTCCTGAGCAAGACGTTCGCAGACAGGGCAGTTTTTGTCAGTTGGACAAGACTTAGGTGCATCTGCCCGAAATAGGATGGCTTTTAATACTTCTACCACTGTAATGGATGGGGAACAGCAGCTTCTGGAGAAGGACTCTTCATTCCGGGTGCTCACAGGGTGCATCCTGTCCTTGCTGATCCTGACCACGCTGTTTGGAAACACTCTTGTCTGCGCGGCTGTAGTGAGATTTCGGCATCTGAGATCTAAAGTGACCAATTTCTTTGTAATTTCATTGGCAGTCTCAGACTTGCTAGTGGCTGTTTTAGTCATGCCATGGAAAGCTGTTACTGAGATAGCGGGGTTTTGGCCTTTTGGCTCATTTTGTAACATATGGGTCGCCTTTGACATAATGTGCTCAACCGCATCCATCCTAAATCTCTGTGTTATCAGTGTAGACAGATACTGGGCCATCTCCAGCCCCTTTAGATATGAGAGAAAAATGACTCCAAAAGTGGCTTTTATAATGATAAGTGTGGCATGGACGTTGTCTGTATTAATTTCTTTTATTCCAGTACAACTAAACTGGCATAAAGCTAAAACAACAAGCTTTTTAGACTTTAACAATAGCTTCCAAGGCAAATCTTTGGATAATTGTGACTCCAGTTTGAACAGGACTTATGCCATCTCTTCATCATTGATAAGTTTCTATATACCAGTAGCCATTATGATAGTGACCTACACTAGAATCTATAGAATTGCCCAGAAACAGATCAGGCGTATTTCAGTTCTGGAAAGAGCAGCTGTACATGCTAAGAACTGTCAGAGCAGTACAGGCAGCACCAACATTGTCGAGTTCCAGCAACCAGAAAGCAACTTCAAGCTGTCATTCAAAAGAGAAACTAAAGTGTTAAAAACATTGTCCGTGATTATGGGCGTATTTGTGTGTTGCTGGTTACCTTTCTTTATATTAAACTGCATGGTGCCATTCTGTGAACTTAGTGTATCTACCAGTGCAACAGAACCATTCTGTATTAGTTCATCTACCTTTGATGTGTTTGTTTGGTTTGGCTGGGCTAATTCTTCATTGAACCCTATTATTTATGCCTTCAATGCTGACTTTCGTAAGGCTTTCTCAACACTTTTGGGATGCTACAGACTGTGTCCTGCATCAAATAATGCCATAGAAACTGTCAGTATCAATAACAATGGCGCAGTCATATTTACATGCCAGACGCAGCCCAGAGGATCTATCCCCAATGATGGTAATATGGCATACCTTATTCCACATGCTGTAATCTGTCAGGATGAAGACCTGCAGAAAAAAGAACATGAAGATTGTGAGATATGGACTCTGGAGAAAAGGTCTCCTGCATTGTCTGGTATTTCAGATTATGAGGCAGATGTATCCTTGGAAAAGATCAACCCCATCACTCAAAATGGGCAACACAAAACTTGAAAATGCTATCATGCTGCTGTTAGTAAGAAAACATACAGACTGTATTAGCCAGTAAGTGACTCACCTTCAGAACACTTTTGGAATGTTGAACTTATTTTTATAAAGGCACACCACTTCAAAACATCAGACTTCGCTGCCATTTTCAGTTAGTAATGTTAATATACCTACAGAAGCTTCAGAAATGCTTGGTAGAGCTCAAAGAGAGAGCTCTTTAGTGAACAAAAAAGTCATATTTCCAGTCAAGGAGCCGTTTTCCAGAATGTTATACTATTTCATCCTTAAGGAAGAAAAAGGCTTAATGATAACTTATGATGGAGTTGTAAATTACTCTAGCTTTGCAAACTAAAAAAAAAGTGCTGGCCTGTAGCAAATTAGCAAAAAATGTGAGTATGGTGACTTTGAAAGGTAGGTTATATTTTTAAAGTCTGTTGCTTAAAAGTGTTTGTAATGGCATTACATATGCACTACTGAAAAGGGTAATGTTTACTTTTTAATTAGTGTACTTAGCTCTATGTCATAGTTTGCTTTGCTGCAAAAGTCAAATTTGCTAATTTGCTGCAGAAGGGCTGTTATACTTGGAGGGGGGGTTCATGGTAAATCTGCCAGTCATATAAGGATGAATGCTAGCAGCCCGCAAATGTGTATGACAGCTAAACACACTGTAGCTGTATGTCACAGTAACCAGATAATAGTGTAAAAATGTACAAGTTACTGACATGTTAAATTAACTAAATTAAATTAGCAGAGAACAAATGCAGGTACAAAAGTATAAACAAACAATGGCATAGTTGCTGTAGAGAAGAAACCAGAGTGACTGTTTTCAAAATAAAATTACTGTTGTAGTTAAAATTAATCTGTTGTATGACTACCTCAAAACTAAATGATTATATACTTGGATGACTGGTTGATTGGTCATAGAACATCCCCCTTGCACCTTTACCACAAGAGAGAAGGAATGCTGCTATCATTTTTGAGATAATAGTGCTGGATGTATATATGGCTAAAAGGAGTCATACGTGACATACATATGGGCAAAGATTCATAACAAAGCTTTACAAAGCAAAACTACTTAACCAGTAGTGATTTTATGTTTTGTATTTATGTAAAATAATCTGCTTTCTTCAAGTTTATATTTTCCAAAATGTGCATTTTCCTGGACAAGAATATCCTCTCTGCAACACAATATATATATAATAAAATGCTGAGATTTGCCTTTGCTCTTCTAGGACAAAGTTCTCATCAGTGATTGCCTATATGTGTTGCATTGTTCTTTGCCAGGATCTGATCCAAACCAGCCATTAAATATTTCTTAACATTAGGATGCAAAGTGCTTTTGTTTCTTTTTGACATCTGGTTTGTCGTGAGTGCAGTTTTAAGACATTGCGATGCAAAATGATGCTAACCTTATTAGTGCCTCTTCTTTATGTGCTTATCAGCTTTGAACAAGAGAAGCCAGTAAGGCTGGTAAACATAGAGTTCATGTGCTGTGATCTTTCAGTTCTCTCATTCCTCTGTAAAATGTACTGTAAGCAACAAAAGGTCACCTAGTGTGTGTTTCAATAAACAAAGCACTTTTTTTCTGAAATGAAGTTGTGTTTTTACTGCTACTTGCATACAGCATGTCAGTTATTACTAAAGAGTAGAATTAACAGAATGTTACAAAATGTGATACAGTAATGCACATTTCAGTAAATAAGGGGTATTACTGTTGATAATCTTAACATTTTAGGTTGGTTACCTGACAGTCTTACTGAAGCTACTTTCAGTGCTGATAGCTGCCGTTAATGCTGTTAGGGTGAAACAACACTGAAGCAATTTTTAGATTTATTAAGACACACTGAGCATTTCACAGATAATTAATTCCCTAAATCAGATTATTGATTTTTTCCCTTATTGTTTTGTTATGTTTGCATTTCAAAACCTATTTCCTGTAAGCCTTTATCAGTATAATAAATTATTTTGTGGATAGAAATCAAAGCTTTTTCATGTCTTTCTTTGACTGTATTTTTTCATATTAGAACATATGCTACAAGATTAATATTTTAAAATGTATTTCCAGAGTCTACAGTCACTTTATAGGTACAGTATTCCAACTTCCCAGTCACACACATTTCATAGTTTATTCCTTCATTTTTAATTATTGAATATTTTTTGTCTGAAGATGGAGCACTTGCTCCAAATGCAGTGGTTTGCTTTCTTGTTTTCTAGACCGATAAAGTAGTTGGCTTTATACTGTAATATTACAAGGAAAGGCTTTGCTATCATTAAGTCATTACTTAAAAGTAGGCTCAAAAGATTATGTTTGGAGTCATAGTTTATAACTTATTATAATGCAAATATCCCTAGAATAAATGAAGGATACAGAGTAATCTTATGAGATTGTTTTTAATATTGTATGGTCCAGTGGTCCAGGGTTTGATTCTTTCAGCCCCCATTGCCTAAGTGTGTGACATTGAGCAAGTCCCTTAACCAAACAGTGCTCCCAGGTTGAGTATGAGAAAGGTCCATGGAGATCACTGTTCCCTGGTAAACAAATGTAAATAAAATTCAGTAAAATACTAAAATATTTTCCAAAAGTTTGCTTGATAGGGTTGGTTGGGTGCATTATTCTTTACATGTAAATATTCAAAAGTATAATCTATGTCTTGTGTCTAACAGAAATAGTACAGTATGACACAGAGATGGTGTTAATAAAAGAAAAGCAATATGCATATAATAAAGACCAGAA
Organism: Protopterus annectens; assembly: GCF_019279795.1. Classification (NCBI taxonomy): domain Eukaryota; kingdom Metazoa; phylum Chordata; order Ceratodontiformes; family Protopteridae; genus Protopterus; species Protopterus annectens. Next base: position 1,204,797,585 of record NC_056733.1, on the reverse strand, counting down.
TATAGAACCCTTAAGCATTGCAGAATTTCTTGCAACAAATGACATATTTCACTGCATCTCACCTCCCAGCATCCTTTAATGGGTTTCATTTTGTTGCTACCAAGAGAATCATATGAGTGAAAGGTTAGGCATGAGTTTAGAAATGCACATTAAAAGGACTAGCTCCAAAGCTACAAAACTAGCTTCTATATAAAGTGAAGTCTGAGCCATGTCATGGTGAATTATTTGCAGAGCTTGGGCTGTCATATCTATCAAATTACTTGTCACTCATTCCATGCCTTTGTAAATGCACAGGTGTGGCTATGATTGCATCTTTAGATCAGAGATTTATTTACTAACATTCATTATTTAAAATTGAGGCACACAAAAGGCTTGATTTTCAGTCTTGGTAATTTCTAACAAATTAACCTTTTACTTAGACATTTCTACAAGTGATATATACAGCATTCCTTAGTTTTGAATAATAATGTGCCTGGATGACTGCAGAAATAGGTCATAGTGAAACATGTTTGTCAGTTCAGGTTAACAGCTATGTGGGCCATCTGTGTTTCTAAGGGGTGTACTACAAGGATTTCTTCCTGTAGCTGTCCTAGACTCCTCAGGAAAAAAATAATATTGCACTGAAATAACTGATAAAAGATAAGGAATCCTCCCTATGGATTAATTCAGGTATTCAAATAAGACTGTGTGTCTTTTGGCTTGTTCAAAAAGAAAACTGTGCTTATTATACAGCACACATCTACACTACACTTGTCATGGAAGTAGTACAATTTTTTTTTCATTTGAGTGATGGTTTTTTGGCATTGACCATATTTCTGATTATGCAATAAGTGTCACAAATTGTAACAATGTAACAAAAAATACAGACATTGACTGAAACAGTATGAGAACTAGTTTTATATTTAATTCATGCAACTGCCTGAAATTAAATTATATTACTTTTAAAGGAAATTGCTCGGAAAACTAAGAAAATGTGAATATGAAGATTTTATAAGTTGCATTTATGTTACAAAATACTAAACTATTCACTTATACTTCTGCATTATAACTGCAAATGGTTAGTGAGAATTTAAAAAATAAGAAGAAACGAGTACTAAGAGGTTTCATTGCATGGATGTCCTACCAAGTAAAGCCAGTTTTGAAATATATTTAGTGGACAGTGTCTCCCAGTTGCACTTACTTTGCATATGTTTAACACGAACCAAGTCATATGTTGGATAAATCATGAAAATGTATGGTTTACAAATCAGTTTTTACTGAAGTAGTCAAAACCCTGGTATAATGACTGAAAAGTACCATTCATTCATTTTGTGTTATACTTTATTCAGTTTAGGGTCTTGGGTAATTAAAGCCTTTTTTTGCTAAACAATGGAGAGACGACAGATTAAAAATCCTGGGTAGGATATCAGTCTATCACAGGACATGCTGACCCTCAAACATATCTGTGGACAGTTTGGAACTCTGCTAATGTACTTACCACTACATCCCTGGGATTTATGACAAAACTGCAGACCCTGACAGAAACCCATGTTAATTCTGGAAGTTCAGTCCATACAGAAAATTTTCCAGACAGGAAGCCAAGCAGAGAAGCAGGATCTGTGAGGCAGCATTGCTAATCACTGCATTAGTAGCTGTCCCACTGTTTTTATACCCAGATGTAAAATTACTTTTGAATTCTACAACACATATGTTCTAGTTTTTAGTTTAATGCATTGGTATCAAAAGGTGATTTTTTTGTTAATTAAATAACGAACAATATCACATTAACTCAGGAGCCAATGAAGTAGTAAAAACTGAAGAATCTGCAAATCAGAAAGGAAAATAAACTTTACACAAAATAATGACCCTGGCTTTACTATTTTATCTGGTTACATTTTGGGTAAAATAGTAGTAATACTAGCAATAATAATAATGACAATAATAATAATAACCATCATCATCATCATCATAAAATGTTATACAAAATTCATTCTGGAAAAGCATACTAGATAATACTAGGGAATGCAGGAAACATTTTAGTACAGAGTTTCTCAAATAGTAAGATTTGCATTTAGCAATTCCAGGAAGGTTCTGCATTTATTTGCTTGATGTTGCATATTTCTACCTCAAGTGATAAGGCCTCAGTTATTATTATTATTATTATTACTTACTGTTTTATTTGTATATTTTGTTGACTGGGTAATTCGCATTTTCAGTTGTATCCCAGGAGCAAACTGTCAGGTTAACAGATATGCTCAGAGTCATCCACCAGGAAAATGGGATTTGAGGTAACCAAACCCAAGACTTCAGGATGACGTTTTCAACAGTTCATAGCTGAAATGCAGAAATGCTACAGGAAGGAAACCCCCATCTGTTTGCACATAACCTTTAAAATAAATTATACTGATCCTTTGGGTGGAAGTGTGAATGTTGAGAGTCAGAGTGGTGTTTGCATGATAATCATAGGAGCATCAGACACAGCAGGGCATGCAGAGCTTCTAAGCTGGAGCAGTACACAAATTCTAATATGTGAAATATGACCAACTTGGTTGAGATATTACTGATAGCATAAAATGCATAATGTATATTCATGTACAGGGAAGAACAGATATGTTTAATACTTTGGAGAAGTTGTTAATTTTCTCTTCTCTCTGAGAAAGAGAATGCCACTGGCAAAGTCTGAACACACTTTTGTATTTGTAATGTTTATTTATTGTCCAGTTGTTAAGGTTTTCTCCACATTTATTTTGTTTGGAAATTAGAGAAGAAAGTTCTGTATATCATATGTACAACTTAGTAAATAATCTGTTAATGAGTGAGAAATGGTTGATGTTTTGTTACTTGTTGTGTGTGAGAGTTTGGTAAGTGGGTTACCTTAAATTAAGGATACCATGAATGTTTTAGTTTAGCAGCAAAACTGAGAAACCTGTAGATTTGTTTTGAAGAAGAATATCTATGTAAGAAAGAAACAAATTTATTTATTTATTTTATTTTACATTTGTTAACTGGAGGTGTCTGACTGAGCCGGAAAAGCCCTTTTTCAGCAGAGGCCCGGGGAGAAAAGCTTCACAAAGAAAAATTTCAGATACATTTAGTTATTTAGACATGATCAGTTGTTGTTTATCTTTCGGCTTTTTCCCGGTAAGGGGTTGCCACAGTGGAACTCCGGTCCGATAATGATTGGCAGTAGATTTTTACGAAACGCCGAGGTGCCAGCTCGACGCCCAACCTTCAACAAAGGAATGCCCATTTACGCACGCATGTTTTTCGAACACTACCCAACCGCGGGGAGGACATGCAGACTCCACACAGAAGGCACTCCCAAGCCAAGCCGAGAATCGAACGGGAGAACCTCTTGCTGTGAGGTAACAATGCTACCGCCATACCACCACGGAAAGTATACACACAAATTACAAAAGACGTGTTTACAGTGGTATGCGGCACATCAACAGTTACAGTGGAGAGAACAAACAAAAAAAATATTAATTTAAAAATAAAGGTAATTAATAGATTTGTGGTGTACAGCTGAAATTTGTAACATAGGTAGAATACATGCATAGTACACAGGTACAGTACATACATTGTAAATTAGCCAGTGTTTGTGAGTAAGATTGAAAACTATTATCAAGTACTCTAGATTTAGTATGAATAACTTATCGGCTTTCACTAGCCTGGGGAGCAATCATGGCACTGCCAACTTTGCTTGAGATGTTGCCTGATGAGGTCTTTAAAGGAGGCTTTGGATTATGTGTTTTGAATGCTAGTGGGGACAGAGTTCCATTTTTTAGCCACTGAACTACTATATAGCGCATCTCCAAAGTTATTGTAGCTGTTGGTGACTTCTAGTAGTAGTTTGCTTGATGATCTAAGAGGCCTTTTGGCTGAGTGATGTTGTACTAGGTTTTTGAGGGCAGGACACTTATTGGGGAGGTAATAGATAGAATGACAGAGGCAGAGCTGATTGTAGGTTAGGAGGTTGGGCAGTTCAAGCCAGTGGAGCTGTCTCAAATCAGTACAATGATGAGTTCTATATGAGCAATTTGCAGCAAAGCGGGCAATTCTGTTATAACAGGCTTCCATTTTGCTTAATTCAGTTTTGTTGAGATTAGTCAGAATAGGAGATGCATAGAGTAGGGCGGATAGAAGTTGGGGGCGAGCAATGGCAGATCTTGTGTTGTTGGTAAGAAATGGTTTGATACGGTAGAGTGATCCCAGTTTGGCATGTACTTTTTTAAGAGTTAAGTTGAGATGACTATCAAATTTTAGGTGGGAGTCTATGGTTATTCCCAATATATCCCAAATGTAAACTGTAGCAGAATGTGTTTGGCAGGGAATATTTGGCAGTTTGGCTAATTGTCCAAAGCTTAAGATTGGAGTACTATTATCTGTATCCCATGGCTTCCCAAATCAAATTCTTATGCTGTGTTTCCTTTATTTGAAAACTCCTTATACTTTAGTTACTGACTGCTTCCAAAAGGTTTCCTTATTGTTTCACTACTCTTTAAATACAATGTACTTATTATTTTCAGTTCTATTTAAGCAAATTTTATATCTGTCTTGTATCAGACCCTTCTTATTTACACAACTAACTGTAGTCTACAATGTATAATCTCTTTTAGCAATTTATATGAGGCAGTAATATAATCAGAGTTAAGAGTTAAGAATAATATAAAACAAGTATATAGAATTCTTCTTTGACTTCTCATGATATACATTTCCCATAGTAGGATTTTAGTGATTCAGTGTAATTTGTTTCTGGTCTGCTTCTTCGGCCTTTCATTGATGATGTCTAAAAATACTCAGGAATCCTGAATAATCTGTATTAATTATTATTATTATTATTATTATTATTATTATTATTATTACTACTACTAGGATAATTTTTGATGCATAAATCATTATCTAACTGGAATTCTCCATTGCTAATATAGTATTTGCTAGAACCTTTATGCTTCAATTGCAAACATACCTAAGATAGCTTTTGCTGTGATGCCATCTGCCTCGCTGTTCATTCAGTACTACCAGTATAAACTCTGTATACACTGTTTTGCAAGTTTTAAGTAAAATTAAAGCTGACATGATAGTGTCTTAGAATTATTTGGATGTCTGCTGTTAATTCTGGAGCCAGTATCTTTTTTTATCAGCATTTTGTAGTCTCTATAGTCTTCTAAAATATTCTTCATTATGAGGCAGTAGCTGGCCAAATATCAAACATTTAAAATATTTTCCTGCAACACTCTCACAATGTAATCAGATATTACAATTTTACATATTTTCACATTGTTGTGCAGTGCCATGAGTTAAGCAGGATGCATTTCATTGTACTCCTTTCGCTAAGACATATGTCAGCTGTCTTTTCTTGCTCATAGTCATTGTTATCCCATCATCTTTGATTAGATTTGCCTGTAATGACTAGTCTTTTGTAAGTTTGCAGTGTTCTAGTAGCCTACAGATCACTGGCCTCAAAATACTACTTTAATTTGCCTTATTTAGTTAGAATATACCCTTAAAATATTCCCTAAGTTTGAGTTTCCCCAGCTACTTGACTTCTGTTAATTCTTCTTGTTATGTTATTAATTCATTTGTTTTCTTATTTTTCATGTGCTATATTTTCTTTGCCTATGAACTTTTGCGAACATGGTATGTGTTTGTTAACCAAGTAAGTGGAATGCCTAATGGTGCACCATGTTCACTAATGAGGTAGTTCAAAAGGCAAGAGTATAATGTATTAATAAATGGTTTTGAGCCAAGTCTTTATCAGGCATGGTTTTATGGGAGGTAGAAGAAAATAAATTACTTAATGAAAACAGATATGGAGACATACAGGTCTGTTAGCAAATATGTCTTTAGCTTTTCTGATATTTAATATAGCCTCAAAATACACTTTTGTTGAGATTATTTGGATTAATGTTTGGTTCTTGTTTGCTTTGTTAATCTAAGCAAGCTTCTTATAAAATATGATCTGTGCCTACCAGGCTGATAATGCTTCCTTTTGATATTAATTCCTGCATCACTTTCTAATGTTTTTTTCATCGGGGTAATTCATTTTGTATCTAATCTAGCTTCATCTTTTACTGTATTTTCACTTTGATGTTGATATTATAATCTAAACTTAATTGTGCCTTTCTCCATGTAATCAGTATTAATCTATGATTTTATTCTTTTAACCACAATTAAAATTATGCTTCTGTACCTAAAAGCTTTACATGACTGTTCACGTTTGGATAACCTACAGATGTTTGAAGAGAAACAATGAAATAGTATCATCATCAAACCTTTTATGAAGAAAGGAGAGAGAAAGAATGACATTAAAAAAATAAAAATTACAATAAGTCTACATTTCTTTTGATTTAGAGTTATGCAAGATACACTGTGGCTAACAATAATGACAGAATTTGCTATACAGAAGTTATAGTTTTTTTGCAATAAGAAAAGAGGCATATTCTGTAGGAAATGCAGTTGTAGTATCCCGAATTGTGTGGATGTGCACACATTTACATACACACACACACACACACACACACACACACACACACACACACACACACACTTATTTTTATATCTATATCTATATATCTATATAACATGTATTATTTTATATCTATGTGTGCATGTGTCCACGTGTGTGTGTGTGTGTGTGTGTGTGTGTATGTGTGTATTTGTAAAAGGCATGAGGGTGTGTGCATAGTATACATAGTATCACACACCCAGTGCACTATGAAACACAAGCCCAAAGGGAAAATAACTGCTTTACAGCCCCTGGTTATGTGGTCATGTGATAACAACTGTACCATGCACACTCACATGCGTCTTATTGTGTTGGATATACATATGCTTTTTGCAGTTTCAAATGTATATTTAGTAGTTTATATATATATATATATATATATATATATGATAATTATATCTTTTGTACTGTACTTTAATATAAAATAGTTCCTACACCTATTTTAACTAATTGGTTGCTGTGCTTGGTTACCCTCAGGCCAAACTGTTGAGCTATATTTCACAAAACAGCTTACAAAGAGATGTTAACACTGAGCAATACTTCAGCTGATTTCTAACACCCTCAAAAATCCTCACAAGAGTAACTATTCTGGTGCCAACTCCAAGAACTATAAGATACATACATACATGTAAACATTATGACTCTCTTCCCATTATATTTCAACGTGATTTAGCTGATGGCAGGCTTATTGCACTTTAAAAATATTCATAATGGTAATCACTTGGTGGCAAATTATTTTATTTATAAAATAAATAAGGAATAATATCACATTAATTCAGTAGCCAACACAGTAAGAAAAACATCATAGATCCTCAGATGACTTAAAGTTTGCAAGTCAGAAAGTTAAATAAACTTTTTATAAAACTGAGCTTGCACAGTTACAATCAAATATGTTAAATACCACTGATGCATCATTTTCTTGGATTAGCTGATGGTATGCATCTTGTCATTGGTTTATTTAGGTTTCAGTAGTACTTTTATTGTGCATGTTTCTATTTTAGGATGTCTTTGTATTCATGCAATCTTTCACTTCTGTGTGCTTTATCTTCAGATTTATCTCTTAGGTCAAACTGTGCCCAGCAGAGTCCTACGGCATTTGTTTGTGTGTAGTTTGACTCTGGATTTTGAGTGGCTGCTTTCCGCTACAATGGGGTTATTATTTTGCTCATATTTTTACTCACTATCTATTCCTACATTGGTTCATTTTCTGTATGTGGGGTTAATGCTTTCACTTGCTTCAGGGTGTTATTTTTTTACCTTTTTAAATATCTTTTAATGCTCATGATCAGGCTATTTATCTATCAATATACCTAATCTATCTGTCTGTACAGAGAGATACGCAGACATATACAGATACACACAAGACACACACAAACACACACACACACACACACACACACACACACACACACACACACACACACACACGTATGCGTATGCACGCTCACAGATGCACACTCACAAGCTGAATAGGACTGTAACTGTTTCATGTTGCTTGTGGTATTTCACCCCTAAGTAACGCTGAAGACTTCTGCCTTCTCCTGAAGTCTATAGTTCCACTTCCTACACAATCCCAAATTATAGTTCTACTTTCTCTGTATACTAAAATAGAACACTGAAGTATAAGGTGGTTGAGAAATATATAGGGTCATACATAATGCAGGTATATATGTGTGTTACTCTGTATATTATATATGTGCTTGTTTAGGCCACCTGTGCTTAGCTTGTTGGATGTCTATATATGGTTAGTGACCTGATACTGCTGCTGGTAAGATTCTGAGCTCAGAGTCTTGTGCTTCATGTTCAGATTTTGTGACAGCCATCTTTGAGCAAGAAGATCTGTAGGTGGCATAATAAACTGCAAACAGTACAGAAAGAGATAGACAATTAATTTATCTCTGTATGCAAGGACGATATTGTTCCTAATTCCTCCCTAAAGAGAAATCAAGAAAGGAAAATGATGCATGGTTTTAGTGCAGCATATGATAAAAAAAAAACAGATCAGTTTACTGAAAAACACATGTAAGTGCACTACAAATACAACATATATAATGCACCCTTTTCTTATACAATTGTTATAATTTGAAATGTACTGCTCATGCATCATGGCAATAATCTCAGTCTTTTTGTAACTCAGTCCCATCTTAAACATTTGTAGCTGTGCTCAATAAGTCAGCAGTACCCCCCCGTGGCCCTTTGTACTTATATGATATGTCTCAGTTATGTCTGTAGGTTCATAGGTGACTGCTTGGCTAGCTGTCCTTACTGGAAATTTTACGCCTAGCCAATTTCCCTTTTGGTGCTTGAATTAAACCATTTGGTGTTAGATTGTCCAAGTTGCCTTTGATTATAGAAAGGGATGAGCTTTGTTTTACATGGATGGGTAGCCCATTCCACTGTAATGGTATCTTCTTTGAGATATAACTGTCCCTTGAAATTATTCTGTTGGTGCTGAAGAAGAGGTTTAGATCCCTATACTGAGTATTTATGATGCCATTTGACTTGCTGATGTGCAGTAAGTCCGTCAGTACTGGGTTGGAGGATGCCTTGTATACCAGACACTGGTTATGTCTTAGCAGTCTGTATGATACTGAGTATAGTGACATGGCTTTGAATTGGTCCATTTAGGACATATTGTTAGCTCTTGTATCCTTTTAGTAAGGTATCTCTGTGGGAATTCCAATTGTTGCATGTGTCTGGACAACATATGCTGAAGGAGACATTAACATATGCTGAAGGGGACATTATACTCATTGATTTGCCTAATGAGTGCTGAGTAAAGCAGGGCAATGACACCCCTAGATCTAGACACAATCACTTGGCTCATAAGCTGCACAATATAGAAGGACTTTAGTATGACAATGGACTTGTGTTGGTCGAAAGTGTCACTGTCCACATAAGTTCCCAACCCCCCCCCAAAAAAATTGATTAATTCTAGGGGTATATTGTCAGTGCGGTAGTTCCTAGGGGTAGATGGCTTCCAAAAGGACATGATAATATATTTGTTGGCATTAATTATTTTATTTTATTATTTATTTATTTAACATTTATTTACTGGGAAAGTCCAACTGGGACAGAGCCCATTTTCAGCGGAGGGACGGGGAGAAATGTTCCAGATGCATGTCTTTGGAATGTGGGAGCTAACCGGAGCACCCATAGGAAGCCCACGTGAACACAGGGAGGACATGCAGACTCTGCACAGAAGGCTCTCCAGCCAAGAATTGAACTGAGTCAAACAGTCCATGATGTTGGCATCAGTTATTTATTTGGGACAATCCTTTCTGCAGGATGGCTAAGTCATTTGGGGATTCAATGACTGCTCAAAGCTTGCAGTCATCTGCAGTCTTAGTCAGCTATAGGCCCTTGGTATTGGCTTTTATTTCAGAGAACTAGATGCCAAATAGGAGAGGTCCCAGCACAGAATCCTGGGGGTCCCCAATGGTGGCTGGTTCACTTTGTGAGACTTCACCTATTTTCATTTCCTGCATCCTATCTGTGAACCAGTTGGCAATCCAATGGGTGACACAGGAATTCATTCCCTGGTGTGACTATATTGTCCCAGCAGCCAGGCATGAATGTTCTTAGTACAAAAATGAGTAAAAAAAATGGTCTTCTTAAGGTAAGGCGGTAAGGCAAAAGGTTATCAAATTGGGTAGCTGTCTGGTAAGATGGAATATTTTTCCTGTAACGATGGAAGTGTGGGAAAATAATTGGTTATTTTTGGCTGTGCTGAGAAAAGGACTTCTCTTGACAAAATGATTTAAAAATTAAAACAAAGAAATGTAAGGGGGCACCTATAATCCAAGGTAATTTTCCACATGTTCTTCCAATCAGGGACAAGTACTGACTCCTTTAGCTCAGCGTATGCAATGTATACAGGCTGACTGGGTATCAGATGTCATAATGACAGTCTTGGCTATTTATTAAAAAAATAATAATAATAACTGTAAGTCAAAAAGATTCATGCTGCATGCTCTTCTGTGCACATTCTTAATGTATCTATATATGATTATTTAAGTGGTGATGAATGCAAAGTACATTAAAAGTGTTTTCCAGATATTGTTCTTTTGAAGTTTGTCTTCGTGTGCACACACATGTATGATAGTGCATGCACAAATTATGAATAAGAATATCTACCCGACAATATCTGATTTGAGAATAGGCATATAGAAAACATTAAAATCTAATGAATTAGAAATCAGAATGAAAGAGTCGCTGTAACAGTAAATCAGAAATCAGAATGAAAGAAAATGCACCATAAAGAAAATTAAATACTGCACTTGGTAAAAGTGACAGCATCATATACAGAGTTATATAGGCTGGCAATTAAAATTGCATATAAGATAAATAATGAGGTGAAGTAACTGCCTGCTCTTGATAAAAAAAAAAAAAATGAAAGCCTAGGTCAGAGAGATGAATGTTAAGACAAAATCAGTAGTCAGTGGCACGGTGGTGCAGTGGTAGCATTGTTGCCTCACAGCAAGAGGTTCTCCAGTTCAGTGCTTGGTTGGGGTTGAGTCTGCATGTCCTCTCTGCATTTGTGTGGGTTTGCTCTGGTTTTCTTACATGTTATAAAGACGTGTGTCTGGAACATTCCTCCCCAGGCCTCTGTTGAAAACTGGCTTTGTTCCAAGTTGGATTTTCCTGGTTAACATATGTTAAATAAATAAAAGTTGCTGATGTGATAAACTCTGGATAAAAGAATACATTGGATTCAAAGTAAAGACAGTGTATCAATAGCAACAAGGCATGTAGTTACCTACATAGTGCATAACTTGGGATCTCTTTTAAGTTTGCAGATGAATGATATCAAGGAATGTAGTTTAATATATGCAGACAGAGAAATGCTGAAAAAGTGAAAAGCATAGGCTTTTGAAGGTGTAAGGACTGAAAGATGTGCAATTATTTGGTCTTTAAATACATTTTTAGACATTTTAGAAATGCATTTTATTCAGGTAATTTTGTCAACAGAGCTCAAAGCATGGCCTCTGAACACATTATCAACAGCATTACAAAGATCGTGTTCTACAGATTAACATTTCTGCTATTGATAAGGTGTCTTGCTTTGGGACTGTTTGTGAATTTACACTAGTTTTCCTCTGTTAGCAAAAGCTTTTTACACATGGGAGGAAAATGATTTAACATGTGGTTATATCATAAAGGCTGCTACTTTTTATTAACGTCAACAAGCAAAAAATCCCAGCACTATTATTCAGTGCTCATAAAGATGACAAGAATATTTGTACAAATAAAAATGCAGGTTGGCATATATAGTTAAAAAGAGTGATGAACCTGTGCATTTCAAAATGCACATTGTATAACTAAGTGCTGAAATCACCATAAGCAATGTGTACCTTAAACATGACTATAGTAAATTATCATAGTTTGCATATAAACTAATTTTAAGTTATTTTCTGCATAGGTTACAATATTAATTATTTAGAACAGTTTATAGAAAATAAATGAAACCACATCATTTATCTCTGTAAGAAAATGCAGCAATTTATACCATTTTAATGCGGTTAAAATATAGCTATGTGTTTAAAAAAAATCCAAACGATTACATGCCTAGGCTTTATTGACCGCATATTTAAAGTGTAATCAGGGCTTAGTCACACAGCACAGTCATAATGCTTTTTGTGTGCCAGCTTTAAGGTATAGAATTTTTACAAAAAAAAAAAAATGTTCAACAACTAAAACAGCAAAGGACTTTGTTTTCTCTTTTTTTATCAAAGATAGCCTTAAAATCAATATAGTAGTTATTAGTATATTATTTACATGAAAAAACAGCCTTACCATCACACTTGCTCTATCCTTGTCTTCACTGTCCTATAGCCTTACATATAACTCTTACTGCAAGTCTTGTTTTCATCACTGTACTATGCATATTTTTAATTTTTCACTAGTATGGATATTTTTGTACAGATACCCATTCCTCCGTAAAGTTGACATGACTACCAATTTGTTCAAAAAAGAAGACTTAACGAATCTTAGAATTAAACATGCAATGAATGTGGTTTTAGCTGTATCAGTTGTTTTATTTTCTTTTCTTTTTTTCCTTGCAGAGGGCATACTATGAGTCATGGTTTTGGTGCTGAAAAGCTACGTTTTGGATGTACAGGTTGTTTTTATTTACTAATGGAAGAAAATGCCAGTTGAACAGTTGAATTTTTAAGTCCCTATAATGGTAAGCCCAAGTAAATGCTTTATATAGGATAATGGGGAAAAGACAGTGTGTGAGAACGAGAGAGAGAGAGAGAGAGAGAGAGAGAGAAATCCTTCTGCTAAAGGATGACTACTGTATATGCCTTATAAACCAGAAAGTTAGTACAGTCTTTCCTGAGTACAACAACAACAAAAAACATAATTCCCATCCTGCTACACTCCTTCTGTAGGTTTTCTGGCATAAATTTGTCTTAACATTAACTTCTTACATTTTGAAGACAAGTGGCGCACTTTTGTTTTCCTCTTTATGATAAGAACAGCTGTGCCCCTAATGTTTAGGTAGATCCCTTACCTCTGGTAGATAATCTTAATGAACTAAGTGCATCGTAGGATATAACTCTGAATAATTAAAGATACCCTGATAATTCTGTATGGAGTCCACAGTGTGTCAGTGCTGCCTGCCAGTTGGGAGTTCTGGGTGTTAGTGAAAGTACAGATACTAATGTCAGTGTGATTTATGAGTTTACATATTTTGTTGTGGGTAAGTCTATAAATAGCACATTATTCTCATTTCAACTTTGGTATCAGGAGCTGTGGGGATGGCAAAGGAACATGGGCACCACTTTGTTTTTGTTGACCTCACGGATATAAGGAGGATCATTATTTCTAATCAACAAATTCGTATTTTTACTTAAATCCAAAATAACTTCCTTTTAGGGAGCACATTCGAGTCCATTTCATCTTCAACTAAAATAATGTGGAGGCCACAAAAATGGAGTCTATTACAGGTATACTGAAGTACGTAATTCAATGATGTTTTGTCTTTTTCTCAGATATCCTCTTGATTTTGAAAGATGGCACATCTGCTTGTCTAACCTATGCTTTCTTTGTAAAGTTACCTTTCTAATTCTTAACTGAGTGGGTGGGTAGATATTGAAGAGAACAGCTGCATTTTAGCTGAATGATCATTTGTCTGAGAATGATGTCTGTGGACATGACTTGCCAGATTTCTTGGTAATGCACAAACTGGGACTCATAAAAGATGTCTGCTTAGTACAAACTGGCATAATCCTGCTATACAAGACTGTGCAGTACAAGACCATTAGTGCTATGACTGATCATGTTATAACTTCACATCACAATTGCCCTTCTATTGTACAACACTGCGAAGTACATCTGAGTTGATTTGTGCTATGCAAATTCACTGTGTCATAAAATAATTCAGAAAGAAAATAATTTACCTCTTCTTTCACTCATGCCTAGTCATTCCTACATCTCTCTTAGCTTTTCCCCTGAAACAACTGTCTCCTCTCTAGTGACATCAACACATATTCCTTATCTGTCCTACTGTTACCTCATTACCAACAACGATAACATAACTCAGTCATTCTTCTTTGACCTCTCCACTTACACCAGTAACACACCATTTTCTTTTTTCTTACTCATTCTTTTTCTTACCCCACTACTAACATCATTTTATTATATATTTATTATTTATTATTTATTTACATTTGTTGACCGGGAGAGTCCGACTAGACACAGGTCCGTTTTCAGCGGAGGCCCGGTGAGAAAAGCTCCACTTTAAGTATTACTTACATTATACAATTAAAAAACATAGCATTTAAATATAGACATTAGTCCAGCTGAGGACGTAAGACAAGAATAAAACATAGATGTAAAACAGTTGTAGAACATAGTACAATTTTAAAATATGGTGACATTTACTAAACATGGTTACAGATGTAGTTGAGATTCATCATTGAACAATTGATACAATCTGTTTTTGAGGTACATAACAGCCATTAGCAGTTGTTGCTACAAGAAGTTAGTATTATGTGGTCGGTAGCTGGGAACATGAGTAGCCAAGCTTGCTAAGAGTAGGTTGTTAGGGGGCTGAGCGAGGTAGTGGGTGGGTGGAGTGGATGGTGTTGGGGGGGTTGCAAGGGCATTGCCTATATAACATAACTCTTTACTCTATAAAATAAATTCACAATTCTGGTGTATCACTACTTTGTTTATACCCATCAGAAAATGTTTTTTTTTTTACCTACATCTAATGATAAAAACCTACTATCAATGCACATATTGTCAACTTCATAAACTATGTCATTTGTATATTGGTCGTCTCTGTAAACCTGCTGTAAAGTACCTATTACTTCTATAAGAAACTCTATAAAGAAAAGTTTAACATTAATATGTAACTTAAAATGTAAATGTGCTGGAGAAGAACAATGACCATTGGGACATTCCTGGTCAACAAATACAAATAAATAAATAAATAAATGAATAAATGATTATTCTGCCATGCAGAATAAGCCATACTTCTGACTGGCAGATGAAAAGAAATTGGCCACAGAAAGCACTTAAGATTACTGTTAAGATTTCAAGTCAAAGCTCCTAGGTCTGGTGTTCAGTTCTGAATTGCAGTCACCAATTGGAATGTTTATGTTCTTTCTGCGTCTATAAGAGTTTTCTCTGGGCACGCTATTAAAAAAAATGAACCAGCAAAACAAAAACCGCAATAAAAACATAATATAGAAAGGATATATAAAAGTTAGAATTCCAATAAGTATTAGGTGGAGGACATAACACCTCTTTACTCACATTTCCCTTAGTTCTATATGCTAATTCCATGGTCACACTACTGTTGAGAAGTGAGAACGTCTGTGAACTGTGCTATTTGTTAATAGCACTGTTTGTTTTTATGTTAAATAAAAACTAAATTCATGTTTGAACCAAAACAACTCTGTATCATAAAGATTTCAGTCAAAAGATGGACCCAACAAAGATTTTATTGGACTTCAAACTCTGCATTTGTATCCTGTGGCCAAAGTTTCTATTTATACTCTGTCACAAAAAATGTAATTCTATCCCTCTGCAAATTAGATCTACCTCTGACTTTCCCAACTTCAAACAACTACTAAAAGACTACCTAAAAAACATTGGTTCTGCTTCTGCTCTACCCCTGGATGAACTAGTCTCTTCCTCCCGCCTTCAACATACTTTGATTATGTTCAGAGAGAAGGAATTAGTAAAATTTGTTTTGTAGACAAAGAACAAATTTATTTTTGCTTAGGCTATATTATCTGGTCATCTCTGTTTTAAAGAGTGTACTCCGTACTCAGTGTGTTTAGTGTCATCTGTATGGACTGCAACTTGTGACCATGTTCTGTTTCAACTTGTTATATCTGTACAAATATTTACAATATATATGATAGGTTCATACTGCATGAACTGAAACTGAATTTGTACTAAGTTAATATGTCATTTTTCTGTATTAGGTTTTGCGACATCTTTAACTGTAACCATATAATGTCAATGTTGAGCTTTTCTCCCTGGGCCTTCACTGAAAATGGGATATTACCCCAGCTGGACCTTTCCATCTAATAAATAATTAAATACATTTACCCTATCTCTATTTGTATATTTTACAGATATTAGATAGCAGTCATTTATCTAAGCCGCGGTGGTGTAGCGTTAGCGTTGTTGCCTCACAGCAAGAGGTTCTCCCATTCAATTCTTGGCTGGAGCGCCTTCTGTGTGGAGTCTGCATGTCCTCCCCATGGTCGAGTGGTGTTTGAAACACATGCATGAATGAGCTTGCCTCCATTGAAGGTTGGGTGTCGGGCTGGCACCTCGGCACTGTAAAAATCTACTGTCAATCATTAGAGGACTGGAGTTCCACTGTGGCAACCCCTAACCGGGAAAGGCCAAAAGAAGAACAACAAGACAGTAGTCATTTATCTATCTTATTATCTAAAATACACACACACACACACACACACACACACACACACACACACACACACACACACACACACACACACACAGATATTGTAGGATACTGTGGTGGATCTCACCTAGGGATGTGTCAGTATTGATATTGTGATATGATGTCTTATAAATAATATTGTAAATATTGTTGGATGTAATATGTTGTATTTTCCTTTAAGAAATACATGTATGTTTCTGTATTAGGTAGAAAGTTTCTTTAAACAGCACTAGTAGCAAGCCATTACATTTTAGTGCACTGTACAAAAAAGTAGGGCTACAGCCCTGACAATCAGAGAAGCCCTCCATTAAATGTAGTGGCAGTTTTGTGTCTTGAACAGAAGTTCTGGGAGGTGTGCTGTGGAGGAGAAGTGAGACAACCTGGAGAAGTGTGAGATAAACTGGATATTCTACTGAGAATACAACCAGGAGGACACTGTCTGAATTTATTTTGGGACTAGAACTGAAATGGTATGACAGACTGCAGATATTGTATGTTACTTTTTTTTCTGTCTTAAAGAAGAGTTTGCAACACTGAAGTATTATTATGTCTTCCCTTTAACAAAGAAAAAATACATTATTAATACATTTCTTATGCTGAATTATTTTGATATCACATTGGTGGGTACAGTGGGAAATTTGATGCAGATTTTCTATGCAACAAGGATCCTTAGTTTATAGTTTACCTTTCACTATCTGAAATTTGAGCACACTTTTTTCCCATCTGAAAAGACACCGGTGTTTTGGTGCTGAATAGGAATTGAGTTATTTGTGTGGAGTATATCCATGTGGTAACAAGAGGATATGCTACAAATGATTGCTCCAGTAGCTGAGTAAATGGTTGTGGTTGTCAAATCCATGGTAATGTTGAAGACAGTTCTCTTAATCTACTAACCAGGAATGAAGATGTCAGTACATACCTTGTGGCTTTCAAACGGTATACTCATTAGGAGGAATGGGAGCAATTGGTGAATTGTTTGAGACAGTGCTTTTTGTGTAAACAAACAGGTGGTGGTACACATATGTTGCATTTGGGCCAACCCCCCAGCCCCCTCCCCCTACGCAGTCATTCCAGTGTCCCATTATTTGGCTATTTCTCCCCAGTTGCCATAAACACTGTTCAAAACTCTCAGTGTGCATACTGCTTTCTGCTTTACTTCTACAATTATTACAGATATTTGGATTTAATTTAAAACTTTTATTTCAAATATTAAAGCGCAAACCCTGACAGACATTTGCTAAACAAAGAAATGCAGTCTCACGGTGAAAACAGGCTTAGCATTAAAACGTCTGTGACTTTGAAACTCACATTCATTGAAACAGCATTGAAACCCACATTCAAAGAAAATGCATCTGGCCAGTGGCAGATTAAGTCTACCTTTGGGCTGTTTACAAATCATAGACCCCGTGCATACATTTTTAGGACCATGCAAAATTTCTTTGATTCATGTTCCTGATTGTATTAAATTATAATATATAATAATTAAATTATATCCCTTGTATAATACAACTCTACTTGTTAGAGCATGTTTTAAATTTATAGCCGGTAAGCAAAGAAACAAAACATATGAACCAATAATGCCAAAACTGCCCAATTCAGAACATTTCAACCAAAAAAGGCCACTCAAACTTCTGTCATTGCAACCCACCAATATCAGTCAATATGCACAGTCTCTGCAGAAGTAAAAGTCATCTGAATAATTCCATATTAAAGAGCTCTGACTGTAACTAATGAAAAGGTTGCTGCTAGCAAAAAACTTTATATTTAAGTATTTCATCTACAAATTCACTGCCTGCTGCCCTTGAAGAATAAATTGCCTATGTTACATTAAAAATGATAAGCTGGTAATATTGCAATAGGGAATGGATGGCAAACTAAAACAGGTTCATGGTTACTAGGCATCTTATCCAAAGGAGGACATACTCAAACTGCAGCACCCCACCCTCTTAAAGCCCAACACAGTATCAGCAATCCATCTGCATGCTGTGGGAATAGAACCCACAGCCTTCTGCATCAAAACAAAAAGCATGCTACGTGCTGTGCTACTAACACTGCTTTAAAACTCTAAACACACAACAGTGATACCATTCGCTAAGCAAAACAGTTGCATATTTTGGGTAGAGGATTCAGGCTCTTGTTTCCTGTAGCTAAGGTACAGGGCTTGAGCCTAAGCAAATTACTAACCACCTGCTAACCCTAACTAGGGCATTTCACTGTTTCACACACATACCTCAACCTTTTAATGCAAGAAATTTGGACAAAGTCTAAAATAAATAGGAACAGCTTATAAATATTTATCTCATAAACTTAGAAAATTGCTAGAATAACAGGATTTGTGTTAGTATGCATTTTTCTAAAGGATATGAAGTCTAAACCTGAAATATCTGTCATTATTTAGCAACTTCAGTCTTTTCATGAGGAAAAAACAAAAGTATGTGGCAAAAAATTTGGATATTCTGCAAAAACCTGGGCAGTTGAGGGATATGCAACTTATCTCTTACACACACACACACACACACACACACACACACACACACACACACACACACACACACACACACACACAAACACACACACACCATACTTCTCAACCTCTTAGCACAAGACGTCTGGGCAAAACCTGTCATAATGGGGGGGACAAAGGCCCAAAACTAAGGACAGATTTTAAATATTGCTCTTATAAATTCAGAAAGTTGCTAGAATAACAGGATTTGTGTTAGAATGCATTTTCTAAAAGATATGAAGTCTGAAACTATTCTCAAATGCATGCCATTAGTTAGTAACTTTAATCCTCAGTTTATCTTGGTGATTTCTCAAAAAAAGACAATTTTTATGAGGAACAGACCAAAAATATAAGGCAAAAATGTGGACATTGTGTGAAAATCTGTACAGCTGAGAAGTATTACACAAACATACACCCCTACCTCCTTCTTAGACCCTTCATACCTCTCAACCTTTTAGAGCAAGAAATCTGGACAAAGACACACATAACTATAAAAAGTGTTTACGTCTATACTAGATAAGAGAATGGCAAATATTTTGCCAAAACGTATAGTTATGGATGAATCTTTTTTTTTTGGCTGGGGGCAGGCAGGCAGGCAAACATTTGAAAATATTAACAGCACAATAATGATCCAAAGGAAAGCAGAATAAAGTAAGAAGGTGCTACTGTTATTGGCGAGGCATGATGCAGAGCAATTATTTTATAAGCAATAGTAGAGATTTTATGAGTACGGTAATGGAAACATTTGCATTCCCCAATAGAACAATATGGTTCATTACATTGACATATGAAAGGTTTAATTAGGATGATTATATAAATGAAGCTTAAACAGTAAAATTTGCATGTTTTACAGTACCTGCGATAAATCGTATACTGCTACGACTGCAATAAGACTCAACATAAAGTCTACACATACTGAAATGACCCATTTTCTTATCTTTTAGTGCGTAAATGAAAGTCACGGTAGTGTCAACACTCCCCCAAAATGAGTATGCCTCCATGCACCTGTCTGTTTGTAAACAGCAGCAATGCAACATGTTTAGAGGGAAGGGGTTATCAATATGCTTTTGTTGAGGTATGCGATCACTGAACTCCAGGCTGCTCATACTTGTGGACATCACCAGAAGGCTACATCTTGCACTTGTATCACTGTATCATGTACATATTCATAATTAATATTAACTACCCCTTTTCCTTATTTTCAGGCTACCCTACTGTGGTAATCTCCTTTAGCAGCCTTTGTTCTGTTATACCAATCTTTTTTAGTAATCGGCAGTTGGGAGTTAAACTCTTTCTTCGGGAACAGAGCTCTAACGTTTCTTAGAAAGATGACAACAATCCACACATCTTTACTTAAACACTTCTTTACAACAAAAGAGTACTTGGCAAGCCAGCTACTCTTGTCAAACTTGTCTTCCTCTGGTTGTCTTTAACAGAGTCAGGAATACGTCAGGTATAACGGCCGCAGCCTTCCCACTATCACGTGGTCCAACTGCTCACCTTTTTAACCGAATACTAAAGCAAGGGACGATTATCTGAGGATTTCCTGTCTCAAGCTTCACTGATAGAAACCATTCAAGTTCTCTGATCAGTTGCTACTCTTAAGCTTAAAGGCTTATCCATATGCTATACTACTTAGTCCATTAACACTCATCTCGAAGGTCATGTAATCTGACAAATAAATGACTATACACTTCAGAACAAAGCTGGGGGGGGGGGCAGAAATGCAGATCTACCATTCAAAGTTCACTATAAATGTCTGCAGTTGTACACGCAAAATGTAATCTTAACAGAAACATTTACAACTGAATCACACTCTGGTAATGCTGACTGTCAATGAAACTGCATCCCAGGCAGAGCATAGGGTGTAAACATTACATGTACCAGCAGCACATGGCAAAAACCCTCTCCAAAAATGCAGATCCTGACAGACAGGGCCTGTCAATATGTACACCTCCCTTCAGTCCAGCACAATTCAAAATATCCACCACATTAAAAGCTGTAAAACATTCAAGCCTGTGGCGCTTTAAGTACAGCGTACCTTCTCCCCTTTGCCATGTTAAGCAATGTAACAACAAGTGCCACAATAATCCAAAAAAAAAAAGAAAAAAAAAACAGATCTGTGCTTTATGACTTTACTGCACCACCACACAAAGTACTTAAACCAAAATTAAAATAAGCAAAAGTAAACAAGGAGGTGGGGATCACTGCATGGATCTGATGCAAACAAGCAGGGAAAAATGAGAAAAGAGTTTCTACTTTATTTCAGCATTTGTAGTGCTGTCTACCAAATCAATTGTCTTATGAACTCTATAAAAGAAACAGTTAGTGCCCAGCACTATGAACCTTGCCCAGGATGCTCAGACAACCCCAGGCTTTTGCATCAGTATGAACTTTCTGAAGGATATGAAGTTTAATGCTCAAATGTCTGCCATTATTTCCTGTCTTAATCCTCAATGATTTGCCAAGGATTGCCAGAAAAACACAGTTTTATGAGAAACAGACCATGAATGTGAGACTAAAATCTTGACATTTCACTCACTCATACACACAAACTTACCTACTTCTTATACACAAACACACACACAGACCTACCTACTTCTTTTACATAAACATACACACACACACACACACACACACACACACACACACACACACACACACACACACACACACACACCTATTTCTTGCACACATGCACATACACACTCCTCTTGAAAACTTAAACACACATGCACACCTACCATTCACTTGTCCGGTCGCAGTCCACAGTACAAACGTCTTCAGGAATTCAAATTCCGCTCGTGCAGCCCACGAAGATGTAAATGATTGGTCGCACATTGCTCAGACACAGAAGGTCTTCTGCATCTTTGCAACCCAACGCAAAGGATGTTCTTAAAGAAGAACGCCCAAGAACGCCCTTATAAAAGAAAGTTTTTTTTTTAAAGAAACAGGGCAGCAGAGGTGCTGGTATGCCATACCGGTGCGTACCGGCCCAAAGAAAGCCCTGAGAAATTTATATACTTAGATGGAACTAAATATCAGGCCTATGATAAAGTTAAAAACAACTGTTAGCTTTAGCTCATATTAACTTTGAGATATAAATTCAAAAGTTTCATAGCAGAACATTTTTTTCTTAATAAATTACTAAGATCTCAATTATGTGGTTTTAAAGCATGTACCTAAACTATTGTTAGATTCTGAAAGTAAACACAAAAAAATAATGAAATGTCAGACACTGACAAAATTTAAAGGAATTTGCCTGCTGCTTAAAACAAAAACAGGTATTTCAAACTGACTTTAGGATTACTGAAACTTTGTTATACTTGGTGGAGAGACTGTTATCCAATGAAACTGTGTTTTAAACTGAATAATCTCAAATTGTGCTAAAGCTGTGTCAGTGTCTGATACCACACAGAAAATATTAATCATAGACATCTTGTTTTACATGTGGAAAAGGTGTCACATCAATTTTGTAGCAGTAATAATAACACTGTGTTACCTGTGAAAACTCTTAGCAGTGAAAAGCATGGTACAATTGATTCTCAGTTTATGAAATGTGATATACTGTCTGCAAGATTATTTGCATCAGTTTTCTGCTATTTTGCTGGTGCAAAATTAATTAAATGTCAAGTCCTAATAGATAGCAGGAAAGTTGCAAGGGCCACTAGAAACAGGCATTTCAATTATGCTTATAAACATGCAGTATACATGTAAAATAAGTCCCTTTCTATCAAAGCAGTTGTTGAAGTAGTCTGCATTTATGGAGATAAACAGCAGTATCTTATTACTCAAAATTACAAACCGTGTTTGGAAATGTAGCTCATCCTCTTGCTGTAGCTCCCAAATTAACACACAATACAATAACAGAGGAAGACTTTCATCACTTTAAAGATTTATGGAGGCAATAGGATGAAAGTAATGTCTTAGACAGTCTATCTTATCATTGTGGTGAGGGGAATTATCAAGTAAATAAGCCCACAGATGCATCTCTGCCTAAGCTAATAAAGGGGGAAAAACACCAGAAACACTAATAAGAATGTATGAATCCAACAAAGATTATGAGGGTGTTAGAAAGCCCTAATGGTTCATTCTGTGAAACCCAGCAAAGGGAATTCCATTGACCTGCAAGGACTCCCCAGTTGCCTAAACCAACCTGTATTTTAAAGTATGTTTGACTTGTATGTATTGTAATTCAGTAGCTTTTTTTCTTTTACAGTAATGGCTCAGCACACTGTCAGAACACTCTACTTCCACTACATCATTTTCCTCAACCTTTCACACTGCTCTTCTGTCTCCCTAGACTCTCTCTAGATATAGATAGACCTCAGTTTTACACTTTCAGCCTGCAACAGCCTTACCTCTCTATTCTCTCTCCTTGTTCTGCTTTACATAAACTGTGCTCAACCCAATTTTGTTTTTTTGTTTTTTTCTCACTTACAGTTTTACTTTGGGTTGACAGCTCCCACTCTGGTGTAGCCCTGTTCCATTCACTCTCATTAGACTCGGGTTCACTTCTGTCTCCTACTCTACCCCATTCCCACCCATCTCCTCTTTAATCACATTTATACTTTCCTAACCACTCCCCATTATGTACCATCAAATCACTCTCCCCCACTCCGTCCTCCTCATCTCTTCCTGCCCTTACATCTCTTTGTTCAAGATGTGTCCCCTCCTTTCACAGATATTAGTCCTTTTTTCCTTCTTTCCCTATTTCTTCTACTTCTAATACAAGCAACAGCATTAAACTCTCACTCTTTACCTCCAAGAACTAATTCCTTGACTTCCTATTCATGCTCTACTCATAATTCCTACTCCAAAATTAGCCCAAAATTACATCACACAACTCCTTTTCTCTGTGCCAAAATTCAAATCCTCTCCACTAACTATTCCTTAAATTATATACTCTATAATCAGTACCACTTTATCCACTATATAATCTCCAAGCTCTCAAATATCATACTCCAGCTGTCAGATACCCTTTCATCCCTCATCTGTTCCGGTGACATCCACCCTAACCCTGGACCCTCCACTACTTTCTTCTTATCACAAGCTAACTCCCTTAACTTTCATAAAACTCTTCAAATATTTACTCTAAATTTTCAAAGTATCTGTAATAAAACCTCTGAGTTACATGCCTGGCTCTCCCAAAACAAAAACCAATATCCTAGCTGCTAAAGAAACCTGGTTAAAGCCTACTATACAGGACTCTGGGTTTCTCCTACCTAACTTTAGTGTAATTAGGAATGATAGACATAATAAAAAAGGAGATGGTGTTGCCATCATCTATCCACATACCCTTAACATCTCACCATTCACAGACTCAATTCTACAGTTCCAAAAAGCTGAGATCTTGATCTCCTTTTTCAAAATTAACTGCTCTTAAAAACTTTGTATTATTGCCCTATAAATCACCCCTGGAAATAACATTCCAGTCTTAGAAGATATCCTTTCTTGGCTCTTCTGTACTATAAGAAATGAAACAATAATTCTTGGTGAAATGAATATTGATTGGGCTACTACTGCCTCCAAAAATACACCCTCCAGCATAAATCTGTTTCACTTCACCCCACTAATCTCTACCACTACCAGGTATAACAGCAAAACCAATAAAGGTTCCATCTTAGACTGGATTCTTGTCTCAGGCCCCTCCAAGTACATAAAGTCCGGCACCATGTCTAACTCCATTAGTGACCACTTCCCTGCCTATGTTATCTGAGCCTGTTCATCCTTCCCTAAAGGCCACAATAACAAACTTGTCCAAAATATTTCACAATTTAACCCCCCATGCATTTAATAGCTTGCTAAATTGCATCACCTGGAATTGACTTAAAACTCTTCCACTGAATGATGCTCTGTTCTTCTTTAATAACTCCTTTCTAAAAATCTTGGCTAGCCTATCTCCTACTAGAACCAAGAGAGTTAAAACCAATCATGCTCTATGGCTAACAAAAGCTACTAAAGAAATCATGACTAATAGGGACAAAGTTTGGAAACTCTGGCTCAAGTCAAATAATCCTTCTGACCTAATCCATTATAAACAGCTCTGAAACCAAGCTAAAAAACTCATTTCTGAAGTCAAACAACAGTACTTCTGTAACCAGCAAACAAACAGAAAAATAACCCCAAACTATTCTGGTCTTCCATCAATAATCTCCTAAACCCTGGAACCAAAGCCAATCCATGCCGATACCCCGACATACCTTCCAAACAAATAGCTAGCAGCTTTAACTCTTACTTTATTGATACCATTGCTAATATTACTGCTTCTTTTTCTCTACCTCTCAATAATACTATTCCTACATCTGCCTGTCCTCCATCTCCCCACAACAAACGTTACTTCAGAACTTCCACAATATCACAACTACTTTTCATTATCCCACTCCAAGTTTCAACACCCTCCTTCCAAACTGCACACAACAATCTTCCCAACCATAATTTAATCTCTCTCCCATCTCTACCTCCTACATCAAAAACTCCTTTGGAAATTAAAGCCCTGCTCAAACTCAGCTGACAAAATTCCTGCGAAATTTCTTAAAATCGCTGCTGACCAGGTGGCTTATCCAATTAACATTCTTATTAACAGATCTATCCAATAATCTATTGTCTCTTGCCTCTGGAAAAAAGCTATCATCCTACCACTTCATAAAGGAGGCCCATCAACTGACATTTCTAATTTCCGACCCATTGCTATACTTTCCCCATCTCCAAAATTCTTGAAATATGTGTCCAAAAGCAACTGTTAGTCTACCTTGTAAAGAACAAAATCCTTTCCATAACACAGCATGGGTTCTTCCTAGGTCACAGCACATCCACTACTCTAATATCCTTCCTAGACATGGTCAACAAAGCCCGAGACCCATGACACATTGCATCAGTCCTTTTCTTGGACCTATCAAAAGCATTCAATACCATCTCTCACTGTATCATCCTCTCCCAGCTCTCTAATATAAGACTAGCTCCCTGGCCACTTAATTGGTTCAAAAGCTATCTATCTACTAGACAGTAGGCTGTTAAATGGCAGAATTCCATTTCCCCTTACCTTCACAATCCTACCTGTGTACCCCAGGGCTCTACTTTAGGCCATCTTCTGTTCAACATTTTTGTCAACAACCTCCACCAAGCCATCCTGCAGGGCTCCCTAGTCCAGTATGCAGATGACTCCACTATAGTCTGCTCTGCTCCCACCATAAATATACTACAACAAACCACCCAAGTAACGTTTTCCACTGTGGAAACTTGGCTTCACAAAAATCACCTCTCTTTAAACCCCCAAAAAACTAAACTTATGGTCTTCGCTACCAAGAGAAATACACCCGGCAATAAAGCCAACCGCAATATATTCTCACTTAACTCTACCAAAATTGAGCTAGTAACCTACACTAAATTGTAAGGAGTGCTAATCGATTAATGTGTTAAATTCGATTTGCATATCCAAAGTAATGTAAATAAGACCAACAGAAAACTTGGACTACTCTATAGACATAAAAAGTTCCTCTCCTTCCTGACTAAACAAGCATTAGCACTATCTTACTGGTGGGTCTATAGTAAAACCCCAAAAGATCTAAAACGTGAATGTATGTACATCGACACATAAAGGTCGATGTACATACACAGCGAAACATGAAAACGACGAAAATCAAAATGCCAAACATGTTTCATCAGCAAAACGTGCCACACAGGTAAGTACAAAATAAAAAAAATACATTAACACGCTTATGCAGGGGGGCAAGCCCCCCTGCACCCTCCTTCTTAAATATACCAATTCCGAGACCGCACTACAGTGGAGAAAAGGATATATTTCCTTATCCCCACCACTGCACTGCTGGCTAGGAAACACGTTCGGCGTTTTGATTTTCACCATTTACATGTTTCTATGTGCATGTAATTCGACCTTTATGTGTCGATGTACATACATTCATGTTTTAGATCTTTCATGCTTCTAATATGTAACCCTTACCCTCACTAACCTATGGCGCACATTTGCTAACCAACCATAGTCCTCCTTGAAAACAAAATTAAAAACATGCTATAACAAGACTGCTAAATTTGCTACAAACAGTCACCATTCTACTTATCACTGTATTGCCCTAAAAAATTACAATGGCTGGAATTCCCCCACTCGTATTACTCCTTCATCTCACAGCTATACACAAATTAATTCATAAACCACAAGACTGCCCTGCTCTTCACTCTCTACTCACCCTGTACAACCCCATTAGGTCTCTGCAATCTGAACACCAACATCTTCTTCACATTCATAAACCCAAGTAACCTGCAGGTCAGTTATTATACTCTTGGAACATTGCCAGATTATGGAATAATCTACTTTCATCTATTTGCACACAACCAAGCCCTTCTATCTTTAAAACTGCACTGCACAATCATTCCCTCTCCAATTGGACATGCAACTGTTCAATTCCTTCCTCTGCCATTGCCTAATTCTCCCTTTTAATATAAACCTGTTTTTGACTACTTCCTGCTCCAACTTTTGCTTTCTTAATTTCCAACATAATTTTAAATACTTAAATCCTCCACCTGCATTTCTCTTACTCCCTAACCAGTTTCTCCTTCTTTCATCCCTCCATCCACTTTACTTCTAATTCCTTCTCTCGTATCTTTTTCTCCCCTATCATCTTCCTCACTTCCCCTTTTTGTTTCCTCCCTCCTTCTCCCCTATATATTTCAAATTACACCTCTTATCACCCTCTCTCTCTCTCTATATATATATATATATACTTTTATTATTTTATATAATGCCTGAACTTACATGCATTCCATGCTGCTTATAACTATATAATTCTTGCACTATTTTGTTTTGCCTAGTTTTCTGTCATGTTATTTATTGTCTGTATAATGACCATGTTTAACTTTACTGTTAGTATAATGTAATATCAACTCTCACTATTTCCTACAACTTATTATGTATATGTTCTTCCAATTTCATTTTTGTAATTATCTTGATCTTTTTTGGAAACTTTTATGGAAACTTCTTGAAATGTTATGTAAGTATTATTGCTATCTTGGAGCTTTTCTCCCCAGCCCTCCACTGAAAATGGGCTTTTTTGGCCCATTTGACTTTCCCGGTAAACTAATGCTAATAAATAAGTAATAAAGAAAGAAAGAATTTGGCTATGGATACAGAGAAAGGAAGAACCTATGCAATTTAGAGAGATATATCTGCTTACATCTATGGTAAAGGAGCCTGAAGAGCAGAGTCAGTACATGTTGGAATATAGCACACTGAAATTCTTACAAAGCAGGGAGTAAAAGTGTCATTGCAGCCTGAAAGTGGTGGAGAGCAGGCAATAAAAATGCATAGCAAAACTGAAGAGAATGAATTATTCAGTCAAAGGGTGCATTCTAAGATAATGACATTAAAAAGTATAGAAAATGGATAATCTGATCAAAATTTTAAACTTTCTTTCAAGCGAAAACAGGAAGTCCCAAAAATGGAGAATTCTATGCATCAAGTAAATGCTGAGAAGAAGAAATGTAACAGTAAGAAAAACTGCACTATGGAAGTAAAAGAGGAAGAAACAGTACATGGTCAAAGTTATAAACCCATTTCTACCAGTGTTAAGTCAGCAACCTCAAATAAAGGAATGGTCTAGACAACAGGTGTCTGTAAGTAAAAAAGAAAAAAAAAGTGAAACTGAAAGTAAACCTTTTTCAGATGGACAACAAGAAAGTGAGGGTGTGGTGTGTGGTTGCACTAAGAAACAAGAAGATCAATATAAAGGAAAGAAAAAAGGAGAGGGTAGTCTACACCGAGAGACTAGATAATCTTTTAAGAATCTCCAGGTACTATCAGTTAGCCAAAATACAGAATCAGTAACCAGAAGGAAGAGGTTTCAATGCATTAGCTTCATAAAGGCCAAGAAAGAGAACAAATGAATATGTCTGAGGTAGCAACTAACACTAAAGAGTACTGATATGAATTGCCTTTCTTCAGAGAAAAGTTTAACACTAAGACGCAAATGCCTGAGTTGGTAGGAGAGGAAGCCTTCTACCCCACAGCAGAGTGACCCTGAAGATAATTCAGAGTTACATGACCTTAAGGTAAGCTGGATAAACTTTACAAAGGTACAACAGGTGGATGACAGTTTGAGCAGAATAAGGTGAATATAGTTTGAGTTGTAGAGGTGAAGCTGAAAAAATCTCCACTTCTTACCCATGCTTTGAGTTACAAAATAATTTATTGTATAAAGTAATTAAGGATAGAAAGGAAGTAATATAGCAATTATTAGGGCCCAAAACTTTCAAAAATATTAGTGATGAGGTTAGCAGATATAGATGTGTAGGAAGACATCTAACAATGGGCAAACCTAAAGCATGGATCCCATAAAGGATTTACTGGCCTCGAAAAATGAAAGAAGTTGAGAACATCTGTAGTGGATGTCTTGATTATGAGGGGACAGCTGCACACCCAGACTTTAAAAATCCTTCAATTCTAATAGCTGTTACAGAGGTGCTATTTGAATGCACTGCTATAAACACTGTTGGGCCATTTTTAAATCCATCAATTAATAGGTTCATAGGTTGGTACTAGGCTATCGGCCCTAAGGCCTATGCAAGGCTAGCCATAACAATTCCCTAGAAATTTTTTCCCACAATATTTACTTCTCTGGGCCCCTGTCTAGCCGGGTGACTGACATTTTAATATATTTGGTTATTTTGGACTATGCAAGTAGTACCATAAAGCTATCCCCCTATGTAAGGATAAATAGATGGGAAATTAGTCCTATTTTATGGAGTAGGAATTCCTAAGGGAATAATACTCATTGACCATGTGACTTCATTATACCTAGAATAGTGCACCATTGCATTAATGCCATGTGTGGTGCCTTGGAAAGCTCTTGCTTACTCTCATTAAGCAAAAATAAGGATTGCCCAAGATTATAGTGCACTGTTTTTTGTGGGTTTCTCCATTCCCCAATACTGTGTAAACACAAAGTTAGCATACATATATGTTTGAGGGATGAGGGAGCTTGCTCCTTTTAAGCGGGTGTGTGAGTGGCCTACCCTCTGCAAAATTGAACTGATTACAATATTTGGCAATGCTATGAGTGCTACAGTAGTCTTCCGATCTGTCATGATTGCCTGATGTAGAATAACAGGTGTGTTGTAGCTTTAAAAAGCATTTCCAAGATCTGTGTGTGCATGTACAGTAAACACCAAGTATGTGTTAGCTTCAGTGCTATTTTGAATGTGCAGCCAGAATGTTAACATCCATGTGTATGATAGCTAATCTGTTTATAAGTTAAAGTTACTTAACCTCATTTATGATGTGATTGCATACAATAAAGCTGCTTGGACAAGAACCCATGATGCTCATTTGTTTTATCCTGACGTGGCAAGTGACATGATGTCAGGACCGGGATCGCAAAGATTATTCTTCAGAGCTACGAGGTGCAGAGGTAATGGAGAAGGCAAACTAAAAGAACCGAGAAAAACGGCCAGAGACAAGATAAAGAGAACACACACAAATGATTTATTTATTGAAACAGGTTAAACAGAGCATTACAAGGGCATAAAATGTATCATTAAGCAAACAAATAGTACAGAAAAGTTTGTTAAGCAAGCATGAAGTAGAAAAGAACTCATTAATCAGACAAAATGTTTGAAACTGAGTTATTTGATAAGACGAGCATTAGAAAAATACATAAAGGGTTCAGGATTGCCTCAGAATTGTAAAATGAGCATGTTTAAAGTAAAATAAGCAGGTTTAGAGTTAAGACAAGCACAAACGTGTATAATTGGTTTATAGGTTCATAGGCAGGTACTAGGCTATTGGCCCTAGGGCCTATATAAACCTAGTCAAAAAGGTACCCTGGCTTTCGCCACCCAAGAAAATTATTTTCCTGTGCCCCTTTCGAGCAGAGTCACAGAAGTGATCCCCGGGGTGAATTTCCTATCTCCCATCCAATCATCAAGATTTTTTCTTGAAGAGTGCTAATGAGGAACTTTGTTTGATATAGATAGGTAGTTTGTTCCAGAGTATGGGAAGCCTCTGGAACAGGACTCTATCCCTCCAGCATGTTCTGTTTATTGTTGTGAGAAGGTTTAGGTCCCTAGAGCATGTAGCTTGGAGGGATTGGGATTTCTTTAAGTGGGGCATGTCCAACAGCTCTGGGTTTGACATAGATTTGTATGTTAGGCAGAGATCGCCTCTAAGTAGGTGATATGCGATGGAGTAAAGCTGGAGTTTTTTGAGACAGACTGCGTAGGTCATCTGTTTGAGGCCAGTAATCCTCTTTGTGAGGTATTTCTGTGGCCTTTCCAGTTGTAGATGTCTTGTGAGGTACATACCAAAAGGGACACTGTATTCTATAATGGGTCTAATGAGTGACGAGTAGAGGGGAACAATGACTTCATTTTTCCTGGATGAGAAACCTTTTGTGATGAGGTGTTCCATGTAGAAGGATTTCCTGACTACTGTGATGATGTGATTATCAAAGAAGAGACTACTGTCCACCTGTGTCCCAAGGTCTCTTATCACACTTTCAGTGTTAAGTAGACTACTGCCTATATTGTAGTTCATGGGTACAGAGTTTTTACCAAAAGGGATAACAATGCACTTTTTGGCACTGAGCTTGAGGCCATGGCTTTGACACCAGGCATCTGTCTCAGTGAGGCCCTTTTGTAGGATGTCCACATCGTTAGGAGTTTTGATTATGGCTCCTAGTTTGCAGTCATCTGCAAACTTCATTAGCCAAAGACCTTCTGTGTTAGCCTGTACTTCAGAGAAGCAGATACCAAACAGGAGAGGATGCAGGAGTGAATCCTGTGGTACTCCACTTGTCACTGGTCTGAAGTCAGATTTGGAGTTTGCTACTTTCACAGTGTGAGTTCTATCAGTGAGCCAGTTGGCAACCCATCTTGTGACATAGGGATTTATACCTAGTTTAGTGAGTTTATCTATAATTCCAGAGTGGGGGATGGTGTCGAAAGCTTTGGCGAGATCTAGATAGGCTGTGTGAACCACCTTACCCTCATCTATGGCTTTGGTGACCGCTTCAAGGAAGTCTATCAGGTTTAGGAGACATGATCTGCCTTTTACAAACCCAAACTGGGTGGGGTCCAGAGTCTGGAGATTACCAATGTCTTTGTTTATAAGTTCCATGATGATACGTTCGATAGCCTTGCAGACCAGGCTCTTCGGCTAATGGGGCGGTAGTTCCTGGGGTCTGTGGTGGCTCCCCCTTTGTGGAGTAGGATGACCATCACTGTGCGCTATTCAGTGGGCACAAAGCCTGAGGTATGGCTATGATTGAACATGGTACTTAGGTGGGGTGCTACTTTGTTCTGTAGTTCGTGTAGAACGCAGCCTGGGATGTTGTCAGGATCCATGGATGCTGCGTATTTTGGCTTTGGAGAGTGTGGTTTTTGCCTGTGCAGCCATAATTACAGGAACTTTGCAATCTTCTGGTATAGAGATAGGCCCTTTAGGGGGTGAGACGAGAGTAAAGATACCACTGAACTTATCTGCCAGGATGTTGACAATATCAGTTGGTTCAGTATATTTAGTGTCATTGTGCTGTAGCTCAGAGCAGATCTGAGTGTTACATTGAGATTCTTGACATAGCTATAGAATGCTTTGTGGTTGTCTTTAGAATCAGTGGCAATTTTGTTTTCATAACTAGCTTTGGAGGATTTTATGAGGGATCTCAGCTTCTTACTGAGGCTGACCAGGGAGTTCCTCCAATCATGGAATTTTACTCTTTTTTGCAACAGTTTCTTTCTTCTGTTGTAGAGTTTGTTTATGGCAGGGACCACCAGACTGGCTTCCTTTTTTTGGAGGATAGCATCTTGGTTCTGTTAAGGATTGCATGATCCATGCACTCATGTAAGTGCTTATAAAGTGCATTTGTGTAAGATTCAGCAGTCGTACCTCTATTGTCCGTCTGCATGGGTGTCGTGAAGTTTGCCACTTCTGTCTTAAGAAGCGTGAAGTTGGCTTTGGAGAAATTATTTACGGTAGTTTCCATAATTGGGAGGGGGGTGGGGGCGGGATGTGGATGTCTAGGGTGATTAGCTTGTGGTCGGATCTGGCCAACGAGGAACTGTTTCCCATGTTGGTAATGACCAGGTCTAGCATATTGCTGCCCCTGGTGGGGGTGTGGATAAGTTGATCCAAGGTGTTGGAATTTATGAATTCCAGAAAACGCTGAGTAAAAGAGTTGGTATGAGTAGTTTTCCCCGTTAATGGTGGGGTAGTTGAAATCATCCAATATTAGGGTATTAGGTTGTACCCTAATATTTTCCAGTGTATCAAGAAATGAGAAGTGGGAATGCTGGGGCATGGTGGGGGATCTGTAGCAAGCTAGAATTTGGATTGCCATCTTGCCCAGAGTTAGTTGCACTTGGATAATCTCGGGTGCATTATGCTGAGCAACTAGCCTGGAGGTGTGGATATCCTTAATGAATATGGTCACACCTCCGCCTTTAGTGTTTCAGTCCAGGTTAGGTGGCTGAATGTTGTGGTATGAATTATAGCCTGGTAATGCAGGGGTGCTTTCTGGAGCCTTGAACCAGGTCTCTGTCACTGCACAGATGTTGATGTTCTCCATTTTAAGGAGTGCCTCAAGTGAGTGCATTTTGAAGTTTAGACTTCTAGCATTGAGTAGCATTACCCTCAGATTTTGCTTGCTTGTACCTGTTACGATAGTAAATTTGTCATATGAGCCTTGCCTTAAAAAGGTACTATAGAGGTGGCAAGAGTCTTAGCCAGTATCCGGAATATGAAGGGCAACAGGTACAGGCCATCTCTGGCAAAGCATCTTGGTCTGGCGATCATGTCATCCCAGGCAGACAGATACTGGATCTCCTTAGAATGACACCAGAAGCTTAGCCAATTGTTGAAGTCAATCATTTTGTCCTTGTACTGTGGTATCATTCTGGGTGATGGCAGGATGCTACTCAGGGCTAGGGTCATACCTGCCTGGGCTACCAGATCAGAAAGCTCCCCCATGTCTCTTTTCATGTAGTCCAGGGAGGTACGTCTCAGGTCATTCACACCAACATGGACAATGAAAGAGTCATATTCATACTTGTTGTGGAGTGAACTGGCACCTGACAGGTAACTGACAGTAACTATCTCCTTGTTTAGCCTGGTGAGTGGAACATCAGTGTGCCTGACTACACAGTCACCTATGACTAGAGTGTTGGGTACTTTGTTATGCCTTATCGGCTGTGGTTGAGTGGCACACTGAGTTTCTGGGCTATGTGTCTTTTGGGTTGTGTTGGGAGGTGGAGGTTGCTTGCATTTCTGCTTTGGAGGTACCTGTTGCTTGGGCAAATTTTTATTGAAAGCCTCCGTGAATATAGGTGTGTGTTTTGTGTTTCTATGTGTGTGTTTTGGTGGTGTACATTTTGATGTACTATGTGATGAGTGTGGTGTGGTGTGGTGCAAGTGTTTACCTTCTCCTCTTGACTGTCTAGTCCAGTCTTGGGTGAAGAGAGCTTTGCTTCCAGTTTGGCTATGTAAGTGCATCTCTCACAGGTTGTGGTGTTGGGTGGTAGGAGGAGAGGGTTGTCTGTGTACATGAGGCAATTGCTGCATTGCCCCAAGATGCCCAGATTCATCAGGTAGACAGGAGAGAACACCGGGAGCTGTCCCTTAGACATGCCTGGATAGGTGCTTATTTATTAAGTACTAAAAACTGTTTTCCTCTAGACAAGTGAGGAAAGTTGAGTGCCGTAGTAATTTGTAGCTTATTTAGTGCTTACAATGAGTTCTGAACAAGTGCTGAGCTGACAGAAACAGATTTGATTGCTAAAACTAAAACTGGCTAGTTCTAAGGGAAAATTTGAAGAGCAGACTTTATGGCACCGGGAATATTTTAACCCTAGCTAAGTGGCGATACATAAAGTGTTTTTTTTTTTTTTTTTTTTTTTTTTTTGATAAGCTACCTAGTGCTTACCACTCTCACTGATAAGCTAGAAGGCTTCCCTCCAACACAGAAAGGCTTGGGGTCTCAGAAACTTACAAACAGCCCTGGATACAGCAAATCTGTATCTGGACTACACTAATTACAGGAAAGACAGCAAACAAGCTTAGAAATGTTTTTTTTTTTTTTTTGGTAAAGTGGAAAGGGAGGAAGGAGGAGCAGAATATAATTCAAGGATAAGAAACTAAGTGGGTTGGCCTTCTCAAATGTTCTCCCTGTATTAAGTAGAATGAGGTAATGATACCAGACTGGGAGGAGTGTCCCAGATCAAATTTACAGTACGGGTGGGCAACTGCTAAGCCACCAAGTATAAGAACAGGATACCAATAGGGAGGGAGGGTAGGAAACAAAAATCAGAATAAACAAACTCAAACAGATGCTTAACAATTGTAGAAAATTTCTAGTTAATACCTCACACACAGTGAAACTAGGTAGAAAAGTATGCAGCAAACAATAAAAGTGCTATAAATAACTCATAAAAATAAGAAGAAAACAGGATACTTAATGTTATATATCACAGCTCAGTTTACTCAGTGCCCTTCCTCCGATTAGCTCAGTGTGAAATGGCGGAAACACTCACAAGTTAACTTCTTAAGTAACAAAGTTGAAACCTGAAACAACTTAAAAAAAAAGCTCTAAAGAAGGTGCTTATTCCAAGCCATAGTCCAGGTAAACCCAATCAGCCAATGACCATAAACACTTCACTTTAACTGAAATGCTATACTGGCTTTGGCTAAACTAAGATTGCCTGAAACATGTGCTCAGACACACAGATTCTACCAACAAACAGCTAGGCCCAAAACACAAGCCTGAATATGGACAATGCTAAAACTACCCACACTACTTAGGTAGAAAAAACTGAAGAAATGTTTAAACAGATAAAGGAGCAAGGAGACTCTAGAGAATGCTTTTAACTGCAAACAATTGAGTTATATGATACACTCCTTGGCAGAAAATCAGAACAAACAAACTCAAACAGATGCTTAACAATCGTAGAAAATTTCTAGTTAATACCTCACACACAGTGAAACTAGCTAGAAAAGTATACAGCAAACAATAATGGGCATGAAAAGAGACTAAATGAGCAAAAGGAATATAATACAAGGGCATAAAGGACAAAAAAGGCACAATAAGAGATTAAATGAGTGAAATGACTATAATAGAACAGGCAGAAAAGGGCACATTGAGTATAAATAAAGCAAAGGCAACGGTATGTGCTTTGGCAAATTACTATATTTTGGCACAAATTGCTACTTCTCATTGATAGAAGCCATGAATAGCATAACTAGTGTTACTCAAAAGTATCTCAAAGTGTGTAAAAGTGCTTACAGTGTGTGCTTATTGCTCTGCATTAATTCTGAAGAATTTGTTGTGTGCAAAGAACAACTATTTCATGAAGTGCGGCCAAGTGAAGCCATTTTGAAAAGTTTCTTGTGCCTGCGTGTGTCTGTTCACAGAGTGCTGCCATTACAGTGTTTCTCACACTATACAGAGATGTTTGGCAAAGTGCAGCCATTTTGGGGAGATTCCAGTGTGCTGTGTACTGTTTATTCGCAAAGTGCAGTTATTTTGATCCCCCGGATTTACTATTCCTCCATGCAGGACTAGCTTAGTCCTGCACGGAAGCCGCCGTTTTGGAGCAGGATGGCAGCACGCCATGCATAATAATGAGGTGCACTGCCTGAGCTCCTAGGCATACATGGAATGTGTAAGAGTGCAGGGGGCATGTCTGAGAGCAGAGCTCTCAGAATAAACATGCCCCTGCAATGAAGAACAGCAGAAAGGGGTATGAAATGAGCAAGACCACTCACAGGTGACCGCATATCCCCACCAACAGTCCCCCTTGTGTACAACAGCAACAGTATACATAAATAAAATGAAGAAAACCTTACTTTTTTTTTTTAAATCTGATTAAAGCTAACGGTAGGTGCACGAGTGTGCCAATCGCTTAGCTACAGTTAATACAGCTTAAATGGCTGAAGAGGATAACAAGGAAGATATATGCAAATAAAGTAGCATAGCAATAGTGTAGTAGGCAGAGCATTCACCTTACGAGCAGACATTCCCAGTTCAAGTCCCACTGCAGCACATTCCATTTTCCATGGCAAAGCACGTTATGAGAAATATTTATGTTGCATAACCCACTAAATAACATATTTTCATGAACTGGAGTACTGCAGTAAATGCACATGTGAGGTGTCAGTGTCATAATGAATAAGGCACTAGTAAGCAGGTTTAAGCACAAATAAGCAGTAGTACGCATATTTAAGCACTATTAAGCAGATTTAATGATGTAACAGCAGGTTAGCAGTGCTTACCGTCGCGCAAACCTGCTTACAACTGCTCAAAAGTGCCTTAATCACTCTGTATCCAAAGGCCCTTGTTCTGGTCATCAACACAATAAATAACCATGCAGGTCTCGAACCCAGGACCCTATACACCATAGTCATAGTAGTTAACCACCAAGGCATCACAGAAATACAGAGGAATGAGTTATCAGCAAACAAGTCCTCAGCATAGTAAAATCAAACTGAACCTGTGACAGGAATCAGTATACAGTCATATGTTCTATAACTCACTAGATAACATAAATATGTGAACTGGAGTACAACAGTAATCCCAGAAGTGAGGTGTAATTGTAATAGAGTGTTGAAGTCCCCAGTAAAACACAAGGAGCACATAGAGTGTACGTACACATTAATCATGGATACCAGGCAAATATGTAAGATGTAATGAATAGGAAATCAATGCCAAAAGGAAAAAATAATGCAAAGTCTAATGTAAGCAATGCTAAGCATTGCACAGCCAAGCTTAGGAGGTGTAAGCAATGTGTAGGCCAGCTAACTCAATGTGCCCAGTGTTATACCCCTTTAAACAATGCCAGCCTTCATTAAGCAGGTTTGCCCATAGCTTAGCCATTTCAAAACCGGCCAATCACAGAAAAGTGCGGGAAATCAGCCCTACTTCAACCCAAGAGGTGGGAATACATCTCATAACTGGTTGTAGATTCCCCTTGCAGGCACTATGGCAGTAAGGGGAGAAGGTGTGCACTTCCCGGCGCAGTGCTGGTACATTCAGGAGTCCATGGTCATGGCAGGACTCCTAGTTAAAGACCATGCTCAGAGACTGCTGCAGGGCCAGTGCCAGGGCTCCCAATATAAGGCAGAGGCCTAAGACCATCTCGCCCATGACCTCACCAGTGCCACTGGCATACCTCGAACTGGTGAGCAGGTCAGGCACCACTGTGCTGACCTAAAGCGGCATAAGGGGGACCTCTTGGAGGAGTGGCTCCAGGAGGCTAGAGCGGCAGGGGATGTTCCAATTGTGTGTAAGTATCACCCCAGTATGTGTGTAATAATTGCCAGCTCAGGTATATAATGGATAGGTATGGCTAAATACTCCTCTTATGTCCCCCACAGCTGCAATGGAGTGGGCCGAGAACCAGGAGGCCCACATCAGTCGCCTGGCGAGGTTGCGACATGAGGCAGGTTAGTAATACTCATGCATTTACTGTCATAGGAAATAAAAATAAAAGTAGTAGTAAATTAGTTGCTTGTATAAAACCTGTATTGTTCAAGGCAAGTACTGCATACACTAGAGAATATGGCAGGAAGAGTCTCATATTGTTTGTAAGTCAATAAAAGTGTAATAGCCTGGCAAAACAGATCTAACTGCTCAACTGCATGTGTATATCCTGGTATCATACAGTAATGTAGATATGCAATCATGTAATAGTACTGTAGTATTAAGCACTGTTATCCACACTGTGCACCATAAACTGAATGTGTAGGAATGCCTGTAAATGACAGGTGTAATCCCCAGAGGCCATTTAGTACAACTGAGAGACACATAGACAGTAAAGAGGGAAAATGCAGACAACATCAAACCGAATAGCACATGCAACTGAGATGTAAGCTGTTGTTTTTTTAGCACACACAGCCACGGTTCGAATCCTGCCAGTGGTAGTAGTCTGCATACAGAATCATACCCCACAACTGTACAGATATGTCCAGAATGTCTAGTAAAGTGGCCCATATCTGTTGCCTATCAATCTGTCCCCCTGGGAAATTAGTGGGATGATCCCAGACGTATAGGCAGCAAACATGAAATACAACTGATTGACACACAGCTATGAGAACAAAGCTGGCACACTAGTATCTCCCCAGTACCTTATGTGACTAAGACGCCATGTATGTCCCATTTACACCCCAACTTGTCAATCTGTAGTCAGAGTGTGTACAGTAACAGAGTGAGATGTATGTGCATAATAGTAATGTGGAATCTGGTACTGTGGGAACATTCAGGTAGTGCTAATAAATATTCCTCCCACAGGTCTGTCAGATACCAACACTGTCCCCAGAAATACAACAATGATATGCAGTTGCTCTGAATAATGAAGTATTACACATCACTGTCGCTCACACTGTCGAACAATATATAACTGTCTAGGAAATCTGTATATGAGTGTTGTAATACAAGGTCAAAATGCAAAAGCACAGGAGATTAATAAGACAGAAAGCAGATAGGAGATATACAGCAATATCTATATAGCAGACACAACTGTGACGGACAGTGTTTAAGTTGTAGCAGACAAAGCCATGGTCTGAATCCTGGGAGTGAAATTAGGCTGTATACAGATTCATACCCCACAACTGTACAGATGAGGCCAGAATGTCCAGTATATGTGCCCATATCTGCTGCCTGTCCCCCTGTCCCCCTGGTAAGTCTGTGGGATGATCCCAGACGTTTAGCCAGCAAACAGGGAATACAAATGATCGTCAAACATCATGAGAACACACCTGTCACTGTAGCAACCCCCAAAACTGTTAGGAGAGAAATATTTCAAGTATGTCCTATCTACACCCCCATGTTGTCAAGCTGTGACCAGAGTCTGTACAGTAACAGAGTGAGAGGTATGTGCATAATACTGATGCGTAATATGGAACTTTGTGTGGCAACAGTCAGGTAGTGGTAACAAACATTGCTCCCACAGGTACGTTGGATATGAAAACTGTGCTGAGAAATACAGACCATTATAACCTGTACTGGTACAATTCACTCTGGTATTGTAGGGAATTGTGAGTCTTGCAGTTTCTCTTAATGATAAAGTATCACTGATCACTGTCACCCATACTGTGCTACATAATATAACTGTGTAGAAAAGAATGTGTATGTGTGTGTTAGGTCACTAAAGGTGGAAGAGGGCAATATTCTAGATATGTCCCGCACACCAGTATGTGGTCAACACATGGCCAGAATCTGTGCAGAAAGAGTTGGATAGCTATGTGCAAAACAACAACCCGGAATCCGGGAGTATGTGTACAAACAGTTAGTTAGTGCTAACAAAGATTACCTCCACAGGTAAACCAGGTAAGAGGTGTATACTGCAGGTAAAACCGGGTCATGTGTAATGGTAAAACTGGGTTATGTGTAATGATGATGACAGCCATATCACTGTCCAAATCTAAGGCTATAGGGTAATGTAGTAAGACTTGTTAGGTACAGATAACAGCACTGACTAGGAAAGTAATGTGGACTACAGGAATATACTAGTTGCTAATTGACATCCCCCCACCATATCTCCAACAATAATCAACATACCCACCCCAACCGGTATGTAATGACACCTATGTTCTGAAAATGTCCAATTGTTTGATAAATATTTTGATGGTTCACATGCATGTGCTATATTGAATTATTCCAACACTGGTGGCATGGTGCCATCAATGTACCTGCATGCTGTTCTTATTACCACTGTGGTCCCATATATGCATGTGTTCTGTTGGCTATGCAACTGTTCCGTATCTGGTGTCTGGGTTAATGGGAATATCTATGCATGCTGTTATACCTAACCCTGGAATGTGTTGACTAATACTAACCCACAAATGATAATGAAATCTAAACACTATAGCATGCTTGGGAAGGCCGGTCCCAGCAGACCCACCTGTCCCACCTCAGCTGCCCATGGCACCGGGCGCCAGCATGTCCGATGGCCCTGCACTGCCTTCGGGTGGAACCACCTCAGGGGATGGGGCTCATTCCACCCATGGGAGTGGGCGTGGACAGAAACCTGTCACCTGTTGCCAGGTCGAGGTCGTGCTGCGTAGAGCGATCAACAAGCAGTTTGGTGATCTTCTATGCCAGCTCGAGAGCCGCATGTCGCGATTGGAGAGTCAGCATGGCTCTGCAACTCAGCCCCCAGCACAACCACCTTCGGGGCTGTGAAGGTGCAGTGGTGACTGCCCATGGGTGGGGACCTCAGTCCCACTGTTACCACTAGGGGGCTTGTGGATTTCCAATATCCCAATACCCCTCCCCATCAAGGTGTTTATAGGTTCATAGGTTGATAGGTTGCTACTAGGCTATCTGCCTGAAGGCATTTATAAACCTAGCCAGAATGTGTTGGCTTTCGCCACCCTCATAGATTAGTTCTCTGTGCCTCTGTCCAGCAGAGCCACTGAAGTGATCCCCGAGGTAAACTATCTGTTTCCCATCCACTCGTCAAGGTTTCTTTTAAAGAGTGTTAGCGAGGAGCTCTGCCTAATGTAGATTGGGATCTTGTTCCAAAGCATGGGAAGTCTCTGGGACAGGAATCTATCCCTCCAGCACGTCCTATTTATTGTTGTGGTGAGGTTTAGATCCCTGGAGTGTGTGGCTCAAGGGGATAAGGTTTTCTTTAGGTGGAGCATGTCCATCAATTCTGGGTTGGTCATGGCCTTGTATGTCAGTCAGAGATCACCTCTGAGTAGGCGGTATGCAACCGAGTACAACTGGAGTTTCTTCAATCAAGCTGCATAGGGCATCTGTTTGAGACCAGTGATCCTCTTGGTGAGGTACTTCTGTGGTCTTTCCAGCTGTTGCAGGTGTCTTGTAAGGTACATCCCAAATGGGGTGTTGTACTCTATGATGGGTCTAAGTGATGAGTAGAGGGGCACAATGACCTCTTTTGATCTGGATGCGAACCCTTTTGTGGTTAGGTGGGCCACATAGAAGGATTTTCTAACCACTTTGGCAATGTGATTATCAAAGGTGAGATTATTATCTACTTGGGTCCCCAGATCCCTTATTACGTCTTCTGTATTTAGGTGACTGCCACCTATATGGTAGTTTGTGGGTACTTTGTTTTTTCCAAAGGGGATGACTATGCACTTTTTGGTATATAGCTTGAGACCATGATTTTGACACCAGGTATCCGTCTCAGTGAGGTATTTTTGGAGGATGTCTGTGTCAGCAGGAGAGTCAATTATAGCCCCTAGTTTGCA
This sequence comes from Protopterus annectens, assembly GCF_019279795.1. Classification (NCBI taxonomy): domain Eukaryota; kingdom Metazoa; phylum Chordata; order Ceratodontiformes; family Protopteridae; genus Protopterus; species Protopterus annectens. The sequence goes on along the minus strand of NC_056733.1, from coordinate 1,204,755,443 downwards.
GTCGTCTGCAAATTTGGTCAGCCATAGACCTCCTGCGCTTGCCTGTACCTCTGACAAGTATATGCCGAACAGGAGGGGTCCTAGGACTGAGCCCTGGGGAATGCCACTTGTAACCAGTTTAGAGATGGACCTAGCTCCAGCAACTCTCACCATGTGGGTTCTGTCCGTGAGCCAGTTGGCAACCCATCTTGTGATGTAGGGTTTATGTTCAGGCTGCTGAGCTTGTCTATAATACCAGAATGGGGAATGGTGTCGAAGGCCTTAGTGAGGTCTAGGTAGGCTGTGTGTACCACCTTTCCTTCGTCTATAGCCTTGGTAATTGTCTCAAAGAAGTCCACCAGGTTTAGGAGTCATGTTCTGCCCTTAACAAAGTCAAACTGGGTATGGTCCAGTGTTTGGAGGTTCCCAATGTCTCTGTTAATGAGTTCCATGATGATGCGCACCATAGCCTTGCAGACCAAGCTAGTCAGGCTTATAGGGCAATAGTTCCCGGGGTCTGTTGTGGCTCCACCTTTGTGGAGCGGAATAACCGTTGCTGTGCGCCACTCTATGAGTATGTAGCCTGTGGAGAGGCTGAGTTTGAACAGTGTGTTTAGGTGAGGAGTTAGTTCATCTTTGAGCTTGTGTAGAACACAGCCTGCAACACCGTCCGGTCCCATTGATGCTGTGTTTTTGGCTTTGGAGAGGGCTGTTTTAACCTGAGTGTCTGTGATTTCAGGGACTCTACATTCTTCTGGTATGGTTATGGGACCTTTTGGGGGTGAGAGGGGGATGAAGTTTGCGCTGAACCTGTCTGCCAGGACGTTGGTGATATCAGTCAGTTCAGTGTATTTTGTGCCATTCTGCACTAACTCCGAGCAGATCTTAGCATTGCCACTTAGATTCTTGACATAGCTAAAGAATGCCTTGTGGTTATCTTTGGAGTCCTTGGCAATTTTTCTTTGAAAGCTCGCCTTGGATGATTTTATGAGGGATCGTAGTTTCTTACTGATACTGATCAGGGATGTCTTACCTTCTTGGGATTTTACTCTTTTCTGTACTAGTTTCCTCCTTCTATTGTATAGCTTGTTTATGGCAGGAGTCCACCAGACTGGTTTCCTTTACTTGAAGGAGTGAGTCTAGGTTTTGCTTGGGATGGCACGATCCATGCATTCTTGTAGCTGCCCATAGAATGCATTAGTAAAGGATTTTGCAGCTTGGACAGTGTTATCCTTCAGCATGGGGGCTTTGAAACTTTACACTTCGGTCTTAAGTAACGCGAAGTTTGCTTTTGAAAAGTTTTTCATGGTGGTTTTCTTGTCCGGGAGTGGGGCAGAATATGGATATCCAAAGTGATTTGTTTATGGTCAGATCTAACCAGCGAGGGATTGACCTATGGTGTGGAACACCGGTCACCCATGTTGGTGATGACCAGGTCCAATATGTTGTCACCTCTGGTGGGAGTGTTGACTAGTTGAACCAGAACATTTGATTTTATAAATTCTAGGAAAAGTTGGCAAGGGAGTTAGTACTTGAGTCATTCTCCCAGTTAATGTTTGGGTAATTGAAATCACCCAATATTTGGGTGTTTGGTAGGACCTTTATGTTTTCCAGTGTTTCCAGAAACACAAAATGGGGGTCCTGGGACATGGTGGGTGATCTGTAGCAAGCTACAATTTGAATTGCAGTTTTGTCCATTGTTAGTTGCACGTGGATGATTTCTGAAGCATCGTGCTGTGCCACTAACTTTGAGGTGTGGGTATCCTTGATGACTATGGATATGCCCCCACCTTTTGTATTTCGGTTTAGGTTCTGTGGCCAAAATGTATGGTATGAGTTGTAGCCTGGTAGTGCTGGGGTGCTCTCTGGAGCCTTAAACCAGGTTTCTGTTACTGCACATATATCACTTTTCTCCATACTTAGGAGTGCCTCGGGTGCATGCATTTTGAGGATTAGACTTCTGGCATTGAGTAGCATTACCCTCAGTTTTTTGTTACTTGTGCTATTTATGGCAGTGGGTTTGTCTTTTGAGACTTGCCTAAAAAAGGCACTATGGGGGTGGCAAGAGCCTTGGCCAGTATTCAAAAGCCTAAGGGTGACATGTGCAAGCCGTCTCTAGCGAAACAGTGTGGCTTGTCGAGCATGTCACCCCAGGCTGACAGATACTGGATCCCCTTTGAATGACACCAGAAACTTAGCCAATTGTTGAAATCAAGAATTTTTTCTTTATACCGTGGTATCATTCTTGGTGAGGGCAGGATGCTACTCAGGGTCAGGGTCATACCGGCCTGGGCTACTTGATCAGAGAGCTCTTCCATGTCTCTCTTCATGTAGTCCAGGGAGGTACGGCTCAGGTCATTCACACCAACTTGGACAATGACAAAGTCATATTTGTACTTATTTTGGAGTGACCTGAGTGCTTGTGTTATGTGGAAGATCCTGGCACCCGACAGGCAGCTAACAGTAACCTTCTCCTTATTCAGACTAGTGAGTGGGACGTCAGTGTGCCTGACTACAGAGTCACCTATTACTAATATGTTGGGTATGTTATTTTGCTTTAAGGGCTGTGATTGCATGGCACACTGGTTTTGTGAAGTATGTGTTTCATGGTTTGTGCTGGGCGGTGGAGGTTGCTTGGATGCTTGCTTTGGAAGTCTCTGTTGGTTTTGCAGATTTTTATTTAGAGCCTTCGAGTATGTTTTCATGTATTTATGTGTGTTTTCTGTCGGTGCTGGTTTAATGGGTCTATGTAAGACTGGTGGTGTGATGCAAGTATTGCCCTTCTCTTCTTGACTGTCTGATCCAGTCGTGGGTTGAGAGAGCTTAGCCTCTAGTTTGGCTGTATAACTGCATCTCTCGCATGTATTAGTGTTTGGTGGTAGGAGGAGGGGGTTGTCTGTGTACATAAGGCAGTTGTAACATTGCCTCAAAATGCCCAGATTCACCAGTTGGACTGGAGAGTACAGCTGCCCCCCACATGTGTCATATACCACCCCTGCATGCGTCCTGTTTGTCTTGTCTGTTAACCTACCCAACCTACCTCCCCAAATATACCTGCTACCCACTCCCCAACATCCCACTCTCACCTGAAAAAAAAGGGCAATCTGTTCCCACAAATAAATCTCACCACATACATACCTGTCCATTTTGCACACGTGCCAGCTGGACACATGTAAGCTGGTTTAATTGTCATCACAACTTATTATTGTTGTCCTCACCCCTCTCCCAGGGGTTTGAGTGTCCAAATCTACCTCCAAATTCAGTGTATATGCACAGCTGTTGCTTTAGAAGAAATGGGCAGCTTTGGACCTTCCCTACACCCTTCCTGCACATCCCTGGCTATTTTCCCTACTGTCTTTCCCTCTCTGTGCCCCTTTTTTCACCACTTTTCTATCAACTGCTGTTTCTTTTCTTTTAAAGAAATTAGCATGGGGGTAAGTAGGAGTAAGCACGTTTAAGCAGCATTAAGTGGGTTTAAGCCTGTTTGCATGTGGGTAAGCAATGTTTACATTGGTTAAGCAAATTAGAAGCTGAGTATAAGAAACTGTAACATGAAGTTAGCACTGCTTACCTCCGTGCAAACCCACTTACAACTGCTTTAAAGTGCCTTAATCACTCTGTATCCAACGGCCCATGTTCTGCTCAGCAACAAAATAAACAGCCTCTGCAAGTCTTGAACCCAGGACCCTGAACACCATAGTCAAAGTGATTTACCACTAAGCCATGTCAGATATACAAAACTCTGATGTTTTCAAAAACTTCTCATCCAGCCCAGTCATTCAACAGTACAGGGAATGTATTCCAACATTTAGATGCATGTGTGTGTGTAAATATATTAATATCTAAACAGGTACAACATATCTATCTCTCTCTCTCTCTCTCTATATATATATATATATATATATATATATATATATATATATATATATATATATATATATATATATATATACATATATAGAAATATATATGAACATATATACATGCAAATGCCTACATCTATACATATCTATAGATGTAGGCATCTATAGATATGTATACATATCTATAGATGCCTACATCTATAGATATGTATGTATAGATGCCTACATCTATAGACATCTATACATACATATCTATAGATCTAGGCACCTATAGATATGTATACATATCTATAGATGCCTACATCTATAGATATGTATGTCTACATCTATATGTCTAAATATATACCACAGTTTATATATATGTCAGCAGACATATATATATATATATATATATATATATATATATATATATATATATATATATATATATATGGCTGCTGACATATAGACACACACACACATATATATATATATATATATATATATATCTATATATATATATATATATATATATATATATATATATGGACATACATCTGTAGATAACAATGGGGAAATAACAAAAACATATTTGCCCACATGCAACGTTAATGGGGTTGAGAGGCACAAGGTACAAGACTTATATTGTACAAATAGGTATACCCCCCAAAGCCAAACATGTCCCCCCTGCAATACACTACCAAGTGTTGCAGATCCCATAACCAGGACCAGATACGACATGCGACATGGGCATCCCTATGATACATATACACAGACACATATATGAGTATACAGATATACACACACACATACATATATAGATATATAAATAGATATATATGTAACTACACACACACACATGCAGAGATATGTACAGTAAGTTACATATGTAGTACATGCACACAATATGGAACAGCCACTATTCCTACAGTTACCACCTTACCAACTGGAGACTGTATGAGCCACCCATACAAATGACATTCATTGCCTGCAACATATACCCACAGAGATTTCAAAGGATATAACATCACACACAGGTGTGCATAAATGAGAAAGCTTTATTTGTGTCCTATTACAGTTGTATATGCCATGTCATATCGCTGTTTAGACACGGACATCCATATAAACTGAGTAATGCAACTGTGAAACAGTTATAGGTTCATAGGTTCATAGGTTCATACTAGGCTATCTGCCCTAGGGCATTTATAAGCCTAGCCAGAGTGTGTTTGGCTTTCGCCACCCATTTTAAATTAATTTTGCTATGCCCTTTTTCAAGGTTAGTATACTGTGCCTCTGTCTAACAGTGACACAGAAGTGATACCCGGGATAAACCTACAATCTCCCATCCACTCATCAAGATTCCTCTTGAAGAGAGTCAGTGAGGGACTCTGCCTAACCTGGACTGGGATTTTATTCCAGAGTGAAGGGAGCCTCTGGGTTATGAATCTGTCCCTCCAGCATGTCCTATTTATTTCAGTGCTGAGGTTCAAGTCTCTCGAGCGTGTAGCTCGATGGGATTTGGATTTTCTGAGGTGCAGCATGTCCCTTAATTCCGGGTTGGACATGGCCTTATACGTTGGACATGGCCTTATACGTCAGGCACAGGTCACCTCTGAGCAGGCGGTATGCCACTGAGTAGAGCTGGAGTTTCTTTAACCGGGCAGCATATGGCATCTGTTTGAGCCTTTTGATCCTCTTGGTGAGGTACTTTTGGGGTCTTTCCAGTTTCTGCAGGTGTTTGGTAAGGTACATCCCAAAAGGGGCATTGTACTCGATTATGGGCCTGATGAGGGATGAGTAAAGAGGCACGATGACCTCCCCTAATCTAGATGTGAATCCCTTCATGATTAGGTGGGCTATATAAAATGTTTTTCTAACCACTTTGGCCACGTGGTTGTCAAATGAGAGATTGCTATCAACTTGGGTCCCCAGGTCCCTAATTACTTCTTCTGTACTTAATGGATTACCACCTATGTGGTAATTTGTGGGCACTTTGTTTTGTCAAAGGGATGACTATACACTTTTGGCTTAGCTTGAGGCCATGGCTCTGGCACCAGTTGTCTGTTTCTGTGAGGCCTTTGGAGGATGCTTGTGTCAGCTGGAGAGTCGATTATGGCGCCCAGTTTGCAGTCATCTGCGAACTTGGTCAGCCACAGTCCTTCCGTGTTGGCCTGTACCTCCGAGAAATATATACCAAACAAGAGAGGTCCTAGGACTGAGCCTTGTGGGACGTCACTTGTAACTGGTTTGGAGTCTGACATGGCTCCAGCAATTCTAACCATGTGGGTTCTGTCCTTGAGCCAGTTTGCAACCCATCTAATGACATAGGGGTTTATATTTAAGCTGGTGAGCTTATCTATAATGCCTGAGTGGGGTATTGTATCGAAGGCTTTTGCGAGGTCCAGATAGGCTGTGTGGACCACCTTCCCTTCGTCAATGGCCTTGGTGACTGTTTCAAAGAAGTCAACCAGGTTTAAGAGGCAGGATCTGCCCTTAACAAAGCCAAACTGGGTAGGATCCAGTGTCTGTAGGTCCCCAATATCTTTATTTATGAGGTCCATGATGATCCTTTCCATAGCTTTGCAGACCAAGCTAGTCAGGCTTATGGGGCGATAGTTTCCAGGGTCCGTTGAGGCACCACCTTTGTGGAGAGGGTCCACTGTTGCTGTACGCCACTCTTTGGGTACATATCCTGTAGTAAGGCTGAGATTGAACAGTAGTTTTATGTTTGGGTTTAGCTCTTCTTGGAGTTCATGTAGGACACAGCCTGGGACACCGTCTGGTCCCATTGATGCTGTGTTTTTGCTTTGAGACGGCTCCCACCTGAGCATCTGAGATGTCAGGGGCAGCACTCTGCTGGGATAGATATTTGCCCTTTGGTGGGGAGGGGAGAAGTTTGCACTGAACCTCTCAGCTAGGATGTTGGCAATGTCTGTGGGACCAGTGTTTTCTTTGTCATTTTGGCCTAATTCTGAGCATATCTGGGAATTCCCACCCAGGTTCCTAACATAACTAAAGAAAGCCTTGTGATTATCCTTAGTGTCCTGGGCAATTTTTCTCTAAGCTGGCCTTTGACGATTTTATGAGTGCCCTTAGTTTTTTTGCTAATACTGATCAGAGATGCCTTCCCTTTTAGGGATTTTGCTCTATCATGTAGTAGCTTCCTCCTTCTATTGTATAGTTTGTTTATGGCTGGGGTCCACCAGACAGGTCGCCTGCCTTTGGAGGATTGGGTCTTGGTTTTATTTGGGATTGCATGATCCATGCATTCCTGAAGGTGTTCATAGAATGCATTTATAAAGGATTCTGCGGTCTGGGCAGATTTTCCACAGGCCCGGGGCTTTGAAGGATTCCACCTCGGTTTTGAGGAGTGTGAAATTTGCTTTAGAGAAGTTTTTCACTGTGGTTTTCTGGGCAAGGGGTGGGGTCGGGATGTGAATATCCAGTGAGATCAGTTTATGGTCTGATCTTACCAGTGAGGGATACACTTCTGGTCTGGAGCATAGAGTCCCCATGTTACTGATGATCAGGTCCAGTATGTTTTCCCCTCTTGTGGGAGTGGTAACAAGTTGTTCCATAGCATTTGAATTTATGAATTCTAGGAACCTTTGGGCAAGGGTTTTGGAGCTAGAGTAATGCTCCCAATCTATGTTTGGGTAGTTGAAGTCGTCCAATATAATGGTGTTCGGAGAGACCTTCATATTTTCCAGTGTTCTCAGGAAGGCCGAGTGGGGTTCCTGGGTTTGGCATGGTGGTCTGTAGCAGGCTATAAACTGGAAGGCAGTTTTACCCACTGTTAGTTGCACATGGATAGTCTCTGATGCTTCGTGCTTTGCCACCAACCTGGAGCTGTGGGTATCTTTGATGAATATCGATACTCCCCCCTCCTTTTGTGGTTCGGTCCAAGTTTTGGGGCCGAAAAGCATGGTATGAGGTATAACCTGGTAGTGCTGGGGTGCTCTCGAGTCCTGAACCAGGTTTCTGTTACCAAGACAGATATCAATGTTCTCCATGCTAAGGAGAGTTTCGAAAATGTATCTTGAGGTTTAGACTTCTAGCGTTGAGTAGCATTACTCTTAGTTTCTTATCCCTTTTGATACCTGTGGAGGTGGGTTTGTCTTTTGAGCCTTGCCTAAAAAAGGCACTATGGGGGTAGCAAGAGCCTTTGCCAATATCCAAAAGCCCAGGGTGACAGGTGCAAGCCGTCCCTAGCAAAGCATCGTGGCTTGTCGTGCATATCATCCCAAGCTGACAGGCATTGGATCCCCTTTGAATGACACCAATACTTAAGCCAATTGTTGAAATTGATCATCTTGTCTTCATATTGTGGCATCATTCTTGGTGAGGGTAAGATGCTACTCAAGGTCAGGGTCATACCAGCCTGGGCTACATGCTCAGAGAGCTCCTCTATGTCTCTTTTCATGTAGTCCAGGGAGGTACATCTCAGGTCATTCACACCAGCATGGACAATGACTGAGTCATATTTGTACTTGCTTTGGAGTGACCTGAGTGCTTGTGTTATGTGGTGTTACTGTATTACTGTGTTACTGTATACTAATACAGTAGTCTGGAAAAGTTAACAAATGTTGCTGTCCAGGCCAAGGCCATCAAGTAGTACAATAGCAAAGACATACTGGGCCACAGGATACCAAACAATCAACAGTAAGTAATGCAGGTGTATAAGTTACCAGCCTCTAGCTACACTCTGTAGACAATCCCTAGGGGGTAAAGACCTCAGTTGACACACTGGGATGTAACTGTTACATAACAAGGCACAACTGACACCATCACAAGCACACTGACAAACAGAACAGTCTGTATGGCAGGTGGCAGTAGACCTGCATTTAACCAAGGTTGATTGTATGTTAATGTACATCCATATACCTTAAGGCAGCTCACCTCTGATGGTCTTCAGGACTTTGGGCTTTCAGGATTCTGTAGCGCTCCCATGTACATATATGTATATATAGATATATGTATACATAGATATACGTATATGTATATATAGATATATGTATATATAGCTATATATGTATGCACATCCTATGTGTACAGATATGCCTAGTTATGTTGGTATATATGTAGATATCAGTAATTATATGTGCATGCATATCTATTCTGATATACCTATTACTGTCAAAGTATATGTAGATATCCATACGTATATGTGCATATGTATCTCTATGTGTATATGTGTAGACATATACTGCTCTGTATATGTATATATCTGGGTGTTTATTTGTATATCTATGTACATATACATATCCATCTATGTATAGTGATAAAAAACAGAACACACTCAATGGAGTAAATGCCTCCCCACAGACAAAGAAATAAGTAATAAAACCAACAAACAGATTGTGTCCGAGGCAACCAAAGGACATAAAAGTATCCAGTCTCAGAACTGTATAAATATATAGTCCTTGGATTTTATGGATATATGATAGTTTTATTTTCTTTTTTACATATTTTTGTATATATTTTTATATAAGCTCATCTTATCAGAGCTTCAACAACATCATTTATCTTTAAGATGTTAATTGATTAATTGCTTGAGCCTGAATTGATGGGTAAAAAGGGAATGCTTTTTGATGTAGGGAGTTTTTATGGTCTGATGAAGCGAATTGTGAAAGCACTTACCTCTGTGCACCAATAAAGGACTATATATTTATCCATCTATGTATGTCGATATGTATATCTGTATGTCTATATAGATATCTGGATAAGTATATGTACATATATCATCCCACTGCTCTGTCTGACATACATGACTGTTATGGTGGCCCAGCAGCAGTACATCTGGCAAGTAACTGGACATTACATCTCAGTGGGTAAGTACACTAAGCTGCTAGGCATGTAACAAAGCACTGTGCAGGCTACAGACAGACCGGCTCAACACTGGCCTACATTTCCTGTTGGGGAATGCACATGTATCTGCACATAGATTGCAGGCTCTACAGGCATGCCACAGCACAGATAAACATACACCTGTGCATAAGTGCATCACCACAACCAACGTGAACACAGCCACAGCTACTTGTGGCATGCTAGCATATTATTACAGTATATGGACTATCTGTTCAACACCAACCTCATATGTGCCACCCATACACTAACCCTACATTTACTGGGCCACTACACAGTGTGGTTCGCTGCCTGTCTGTGGTATGGGACATGTGCGTGTATGGCCCTACAAACATGTAAGCCGATAGGGTAACATACAGTGGAGCAGCATGTAACATCAGGTAGAACAGGACCAAGAGCAATGATATCTACCACAGTCTATACACAAGCCAAGGTACATATTAACAATACACACACTGCCGACAATCACCATAAGTACACAGACCTCAGTACTGTACACACAGCCACTGAATGTCCGTGTTATGTCATCAAATATAACCCCTACTATACATTACATGTGTAGCAGTCTGATATCTCACTGACCTATCAGATATGATGTCACTAATTATGGTGTACAGTACATCTACACCCCTTACTGCATGACATATGTACAAAGGTTGTCAGGGTTGTGGATGGAGGCACATACACATGCTCAATATTGACATGTTGCTGTGATAACCTCATACATGTACTGTTGTAACAGGGTTTGTTGCACCATATGTCCTATGAGGCATATGAAGTCAGTAACTCTCATGGCTGTCACCATCTACAGACTGCAATCCTCACACTACCTTTTGCAGTTCACAGATAGGTGCTCTGTGGGTAACACATGAAACAAAAGACACCACACACTGCTCAGTCTGCAGATGACCCTACAGATGGGGTTTCCTCATAAACATAGCACTGACATGGCAGTTATTAAAACATGTAGGGCAGCCATATCCACACACACCCTGTTAAACCAACATTTCTCCAAATGCAGTATAGCAGCACTTACAGTCTGTAGTCAGGTCAGGCACATCCCCCTCCTGTTTGTTGGCCTGTTTCCACAGTGTATGTTGTTAGAGGTAAACCCCAATCCATCTGAGATGCTGTTTGCCAGACAACAGGTTGAGCTCCTGCTCACAGTGAATGAAAGGCCCAACACCAACATGAAGTTCCTAGATATTGGTGTGTGCTTCCATGCAATTGGCTATGGGAATGTTACCACAGCTGTTCCACATGCAATCAGCTAGAGAAGGGCTGCAATTAGTGCAGAGACCATCAGCTGATCCTGAGCATCACTTAAAATACACATGCTGCTGCCCAAGCAAAGCAGGTGTAAATCTCTGCATCCACCAGAGAGGGAGTAAGAGAGGTAGACAAAGGCACAGAAAATCTAGGGAGGGGTGGGAGAGTAAAACCTACACATATTTGTGTCACACACCTACCAGTACAGGGAATCAAACCCCCGATGACTATGTAATGCTATCACATGTCTGTGTAGTTATTGGATGCACCACATGGGTTACCTGTTAGGGAGCCCCCAGAACGTATATGTAATGGTGAGTGACATCTGCAACAGGGATATGGTAGCTATGTGGTAGGTGTTGCAAACGTGCCTGCCTGCATGAACAGGTGTCAGTGTCAACACACCCACACTCTCACAGGGACACACACACATTGCCACACTTGGCAGGGCCAGGAATACAACTCATCACTAGTAGGATTGCCACAACACAGCACTGTGCAGGTATCACATGCACCACAGGGGTCATACAGAGGTTATATATACAAAGGGTATGTGGAGGTGTCTGACAGACAGCATGCTTCAGTATGCCAATGGGGGTTGTAGTGAGCGTGAATGTGGTCATTCACATCATACACCCCACACTCACAGATATGGGAGCCAGTACTGACATGCATGTTTGCACTGCTTCATGGGTGTGTTGTGGTTCCATTGTGCTAGGTTGTACAAGGCTAGGTGATGGGTATACCTTGGCATCAGGCCACATGGCAAAGGTCTGGATTGTGGCTCAGGGGTGTAGTGTCTGGAGGTGCCCCCACAGGTGGGTATTGTATTCACCATCCAGTAACACTGTGCATTGCTTGCCATGTATGTGTTCCTTCGTCCATGATATGGACAGTGTCTGGGATGTGCACACCTCCCACATGCATGTCCAGTAACATGTGGTACTGTACCTGGGGTGTCTGGCCCATGTTGTGTACACAGCTCGTTATCATCAGATGTGCCAGTTCTGGCCTCATGTGGCGGGAACTGTTCAGAGACAGCAGGTTGGCCCTGCGCCTACATTTTTAGCATGATACCAGTATTCCCTGATATCAGTGGCATCTGTCCATACAGGGCTTGTGTTGCAGGCATGTTATGTTCTTTGTGGGTCACATTTGATGGCTCCACAGGTGTTGCAGGTGTCCAGTGGGGAACATGGGAGAGGTGCACTGTCAGCATGTACATGCCTATTGGACTGATGGAGAGGGTGTCATGCCCTCTGTAGCCCACTGCAATCATACCATGGTTAATATCAGTGGCCAATATGCAGGGTACTACCAACTTAGTGGCTGTTGCCTAGGCAAGGGTGTGTGGGTATGAGACATGGGCTGAGAGTGTACCCTGGGTAATACTAGGGTTGCTAATGCTGTTCAGATGGCATTGATGTCACATTTAGGGGCATGGATTTGCACACCTGCCTCTTGGCTCTTTCACATCTGTTATCCCTGTACGGTGGACATTGTGATATATACTTGGCCCACCATATAAGAAGTTAGCAAAACCCGCTCCACATTGAGAGTCCAGTTGTTACACACTCACAACCACCACCACACAGGATACGAATGACAAACACAGACACACACACACACACACACACACACACATGCACGCACGCATGCACGCACGCACGCACACACACACACACACACACACACACACACACACACACACACACCTCTGTCGTGTCTGGGATTAAAACTCCCACCTAACTAGTATATTATACTATAGGACTATGCCATTATAGGACGCACCACAGAGATTACTGGAGCTGTCCTTCCCCAAAGGTGTATTTCACAGTGAATGACATCAGAAAGATTGCCAAAGTAGGGCATTTGAATTGTTGGGAGTGTGACTAGCCTAAAATGCATTACTCCCTACACAAACATAGACACACACACAAAACATCCACAACTGTCATGTGTTAGGATAGAACCCCTACCAGAAGTCTATATCACACTACAGCATGATGCTGTTATAGGACACACCACAGAGATTATTGAAGTGCACCTTCTCCAAAGGTGTATTTCACAGTGAATGACATCAGCAGGATTGCCAAAGTAGGGCATTTGAATTGTAGTGAGTATGAGTAGCCTAAAATGCATTGCTCTCTCCACACACACACTCACTTGCCAAGTCTGGGAGTAGAACTCCTACCTAACTATTGTATCACACTACAGCAATACACAGTTATAGGATGCACTATGGAAATTACTTGGCTACAACCTTCCCAGGATGTATTTTTAGGTGGATGACATCAGCAGCCTTGCCAAAGTACAGCATTTGAATTGTAGGGAGTTTGACTACCCTAAAAAGCATTGCTCTCTACACAGACAGAGTCACATACACACACACACACACACACACACACACACACACACACACACACACACACACACACACAGACACAGACACACAGACACTTGCCATGTCTGGGATTAGAATTCCTACCTATATAATTTATCACACTACAGCAGTACGCAGTTATAGGGCATGCTACAGAGATAACTGGGCTACAACCTTCCCAGAGGTGTATTTCTAGGTGGATGACATCAGCAGCCTTTCCAAAGTACAGCATTTAAATTGTAGAGAGTGTGACTACCCTAAAAGCATTGCTCTCTACACAGACAGACACACACACACACACTTCTCAAGTTGGGGATTTGAACTCCTACTTAACTAATTTATCACACTACAACAATACATAGATATAGGACGTGCTACGGAGATTACTGGGATACAACCTTCCCAGAGATGTATTTCTAGGTGGATGACATCAGCAGCCTTGCCAAAGTACAGCATTTGAATTGTAGGGAGTTTGACTACCCTAAAAAGCATTGCTCTCTACACAGACAGAGTCACATACACACACACAGACACACACACACACACTTGCCAAGTCTGGGATTAGAATTCCTACCTATCTAATTTATCACACTACAGCAGTACGCAGTTATAGGGCATGTTACAGAGATTACTGGGCTACAACCTTCCCAGAGGTGTATTTCTAGGTGGATGACATCAGCAGCCTTTCCAAAGTACAGCATTTAGATTGTAGAGAGTGTGACTACCCTACAAAGCATTGCTCTCTACACAGACAGTGTCAGACAGACAGGCAGACACACACACACACACACACACACACACACACACACACACACACACACACACACACACACACACACTTGCCAATTCTGGAATTAGAACTCCTACCAAACTAATTTATCACACTACAGCAGTATGCAGTTATAGGATGCGCTATGGAGATTACTGGGCTACAATTCTCCCAAAGGTGTATTTCTAGGTGGATGACTTCAGCAGGCTTGTCATAGTAGGGCTATGGGGAGGGCAGTGTGTGGCCATGGGCCATAGCCCATTAATCTAGGGGTTGAGACACCACATGTGGGCACACACAGGGTCAGATATCACAGGTACATGTATACAGCTGCTAGGGGACTACTTCCTTGTACAGTCATGTTGCAGTGCTAGCACGTACACCACATAGTCTGTACTGCTTGATGGATACTGGTGGCTAGTATCTACAGTGAGTGACATCTGAACCTCATGTGGTTGTAGCCCTTTGGCTGTGTGCTGGGTGGGACAGGCCTGGATGGCTCCTTGTCACAGTCACCCTCTTCCGTACATCTATGTACGTCTACCTTTGGCTTATTATAGTGTGTTGTCCTTAGATATATGTCTGTATTCCTATCCACTGTGTGTGCAAAGCATGTGTGGTGCATACTGAGGAGTGTCTGCACTAACATCTGCGACTGCCAGATATGTCTGGTCCACTTGTGTTTGCAGACATGTCCTTCATGTATTTAGGTATGTGAGCATGTCCAGTATGACCTTTCAGTATGTTGTTGACTGACATTGCCTTCATTCCTTTAAGTGCATGAGCATGCCCAGTATGCCCATCTGTACTGATTGTGTGGAATGAGCCCAGGTAGTTTGTCCTGCAGTGCTGACCTTTGTGTTGTACACCTACAGGTAGCATACTGTTTCTGCAGGATATCCAGCAATCATTTGGCATTGACTGTTACTACATTTCTACATAGGATGGGGGGCACACACCTGACTGTTATTACATTACTACGTAGGATGGGGAGGCACACCTGACACTTGAACACATTTGCAACAACTGTACTGGTATGTCTGGTACTCCATTTCATTCTGTATTCTTACCTATCATGCTGACTAGAGGCATACCAGTGTTCTACAAATCATAGCTTTGATTTACCTATGTATTAGTTTCTGATTTCCTACCCTTCAGAACTGACTTCCTACTGCCTGACCTTCTGTAGTCTGTCTGTGGAGGTCTGGGGGGGGAGGTTACCCATAGGCATCATTCAGAGGCCATAGCACAGCCTTTGTTTGTGTTTGTTTACACCTCTCCTGCTGGCTGTGACTGTTGTTGGGTATGTGAACCCCACTGACTGGCATGTGTGAGTCACTTACCTTGTGGGTGTCCCATTATTGAGGGTAGTGCTGCAGGGCTGCCTATGTCAGATGCACATGATACACTCCCTACACATGGTTGAACATAGGTAGTGTAATGTTTGGCATCCCTTTTACTGTATGTGAGAGTCAGAGTGAGGTGTTATTCCCTGGGTCCCATCTGTGTCCGTGTATGTGCTATGCGTTGCCTCTTTGCTAAGGCCAGGGCATACTGGACATGTCTCCTTCTGCCTACTGAGGCAGGCTCAGGTTGTTCCTCCTCCGAGTCACTCTGTGCCTGTGCAGGCCTTGGTAATGGTGGGGGGCTGTGTGTCCCTGCCCCATGCTGTTCCTGCTGCAGCTGTTTCTGCAGGATCATATTGTGTAGCATGGCACATATGAGGACAATTTGGGTACATGTAGCTGGTGAGTACTGCAAGGCTCCACCAGATGTGTCCAGGCACTGGAACCATGACATGAGCATCCCAAACACATGCTCTACTATAATCCAGGTCTGTGCATGTGCCTCATTATGATGTTCTTGTTCAGCTGTTTGTGCATTTCTGATGGGTGTCATCATCCATGGCTCCAGTGCGTATCCAGCATCCCCCACTAGTTGACCATCAGGGATGTCCCCACTAGCAATTCTCTGGTACAGCTGTGTCAAATGCCAGATGTAGGAATCATGATAGCTTCCAGGGCAGCCAGCACACACATTCATTATTATGCCCTGGGCATTGCACATGACCTGGCAGTTGATGGAGGGGAAGCCCTTGTGGTTGATGTAGACCCCACCCCGCTCACCGGGTGGTACTTTGATGCATATGTGCATGCAGTCTATAGCACCCACTACCTCAGGATATTCTGCTATTTGGTGGAACAGTTGCATATTGCTGGCCAATGTCTCACGGGTGTTGGGGAAATATACATGCTCACCGACATGTGCTGACATGGCATCCAGGAACTGGTGGAGTACCCTGGATGCTGATGCCGGTGAGATCCCCATCATACCCCCAGTTGGCCTTTGGAAGGTACCTGTAGCTAGTATTCTTAGGCCTACACATACCTTGGTATCCACCGGGATGGGTTCTCCTCTGTTAGTTCTGTGTGTGAGGCGTGGACGGCACAGCTCAACAATTTGCTGTAGGAGGTCCCTGTCCACTCTATAATGCTCCACTATCTCCAGCTCATGTAGCCCCTGGTAGGTTACCCTGGGTCTGTACACGCTTCTCCATCTCCTCACTGTGGGTTTGTTGACAACATTCACATCCTCACCACCCTCAGCCTCTTCCACAAGTTGTTGTATGACAGCTATTGCATCCCCTATCATTTTGCTGTTGTGTGTGTTAAAAGTTCCCCACTTCTTTACACCGGTGGTGTAGAGTGTCGGAAAATCCAGAGGGGAAGGTGTTTGCATAGTTTATAGTAGTGTTCTAGGCTGGTCTGCTGCCTGTGTAATTGGCTGATTCTGATACATTTCACCTGCCAGCTATGCTAGTTCTCCTTGATTACCTTCCTACTGCTGTTTTCCCTTCCCATTGCCTTCCTGTTTAAGCCCGGGGGCGCGCCGCACAAACAGGGTGCTCAAATGTGCACAGTGCTGCTATTTCCTGGTTTAACTTTTTTGTTCTTCCTTTAAAACCTGGTGCGAGGTGTGCACACCTGCTTAGGCAATGTAAAGAGTGCTAAACAGATTCAGACACACCACCTAGCTTAGCTGTGCTAAAGTAGGAGCAAACCTGAGCCACAGAGCTCCAATCTGCTTACAGTATGCCTGACAACCCCCCATTATGTCACCTAACTACTAGGCTTGCACCAAGCTATTCCTACTCTTACACTGTTGGAATTTGACTAGCATGCTGGGGAAAACTGGGATTCACTATCATTCCCCTCATTTGCATAGGATTACCTGCTAATGCATAGTTACATGTCTCACACTGAGCCTCCTCCCTTAGCAACCACTACTCACTGGCCATGTTGTCTTCTGCCTGCCATTGATTTGCATGGCAGAATAGTGATTTTAGTTAGAATGCTTAATTTAGATTTATTTTATTTTCCCCCCGATCCCATTTGAGCACCTCTGCCCTATGCTTACACAGCCGAGATTGGCTAAAAATTTTTTTTTGGCTCTTTGCAATGCTGATGGCCTTATACTTGGCCACTGGCATGCTTCCTAGATGATATGTAGCCTTTATTTGGAGCTGTCACAGCTCCATTTTGGATTTTGCAGAAATTAATTTGGTTACTAACCGAGTACATTTCTGCAGATTGCACTAGTCCCGCTCGGCCATTTGCAAGCTTCCTGAATCACAAATTCACCTTATTTGCTTGGATTTCTCCTGCAAATGGGGTGATTTGCATAAAGGGGCTTAGTCCTTGTAGGACTAGAGCAGGAGCGGTCGTGCACGCTGTTCCTGGATTGCACGGCAGACATATTGCCTGCTAGGGCTCCTGCAGTGATCTTGCATGCCGTGCAAGGCATAGAGAATCCAGGGGGATGTGTTTCTCACTCTGAGCTTCTTCTGCCTAATACATTTGCAAGTTGCCATTACTTCAAAAAAAAGTTTATTTGCAAATTGCAATTACTTTGAAACAGTTCATTCATAAAGTACTATTGTTTCAAGATAGTCTATTTGCAAAGTATGTTTACTTTGAAATTTGCCCTCAGCTTCTATTGCTCAGTTTATTCACACTGTGCAGTTGTTCAAAATGTTTCTTAAAAATGATGATAAATGACTTTGGCAGTAAAATGTTGATAAATGGCTTTGGCATTAAAGTGATTACAAGACAAAGGCTCGTACAGTAAAATGATGATGAATGACTTTAGCATTTTGCCTTTACAAGATAAATGGCTCGTATGGTAAAAATAATTTCAAGGCAAGTGGCTTTACAGTAAAGAGATTTCAAAGTGTTGCAGTGTCCAGGAAACCTATTTCATGAAATTCGGTTATACAAACGCTCATTGTGTTGTTACAAGTACTGGCATAAATTATAAGCACTTGTATACGTGTATGTACAAGTGTGTGTGTCCGTGCATATTTGCAAGAGTTTTCACTGAGATATATCGATATGGCCGATGGATTTTGCAAGCCACAACCACTTGTGTATGATCAGAATATTGCAGAGAATTGGAAAATATTTGAGCAAGAATACGCCATCTCCCAGATTTATTAATCTTCCGTGCAGGACTAATCTAGTCCTGCACAGAAGCGGCAGTTTAAGAGGAGGACGGCAGCGTGCCATGCATATTAATGAAGGAGCTCTGCCTGAACTTCTAATGCTACATGGAGCATGGACGAGTGCAGGGGCATGTCTGAGAGCAGAGATCTCAGAATAAACACGGCGCTGCAAAGTAGAACAGACGAATGTGTAAATAAATGAGCGAGACTGCTTATAAGTGTCCGCATATCCCCACCAACAGTCCCCATGTGTTCAACAGCAACAGTACAATCAAATAAAATGAAGAAACCCTTGTATTTATTTTTTTTAAAACCCCGAGTACAGCTAACCGTAGGTGCACGGGTTTGCCCATTGCTTAGCTAAAGTTAAAGCAGCTGAAAAGGATGAAGAGGATAACAAGGAATATATATACAAATGAAGCAACACAGCAATAGTGTAATGGTTAGAGCATCCACCTAACAAACAGGCATTCCCGGGTCGAGTCATACTACAGCACATATCATTTTCCATATGAAAACAGTATATGAACATATATTTACATCTGCCGTATAACCTACATGATAACATTTAAATGTGAACTGGAGTACTGCATGAAATGCACATCTGAAGTGTTAGAGTCATAATGAATAGGGCACTAGTATGCAGGTTTAAGCACAAATAAGTAGTAGTAAGCATGTCTAAGTGCGTTTGCATGGGGGTAAGCATTGCCTACACAGATTAAGCAAAGTAGAGGCTAACTGAGTGTAAGAAACTGTAACCGGAGGTCAGCAGTGCTTACTGTCACGCAAACCCATGCAAACCCGCTTACAACTGCTTTAAAGTGCCTTAATCACTGTGGGATCCAATGGCCCATGTTTTGCCCAGCAACAAAATATACTGCCTCTGCATGGCTCAAACTCAGGACCCTGTACACTATTGTCACAGTAGTTAACCACTAAGCCATCACAGCAATAGATGTGCATGAGGTATCAGCAAACTAATTCTCACCACAGGAATATCATACCAAACATGTGAACTGAATCCATGTACAGTGTGAAGTGGTATAACCTGCTACATAACATAAATATGTGAACTGGAGTACTGCAGTAAGGCCAGATGTTAGGTGTTATTGCAATAAAGTGTTGAAGTTCCCAGGACCACATACAGCGTATGTACACATGAATCAAGGATACAAGACACATATTTAACATGTAATGAAGAAGAAATCAATGTCAAAAGGCAAATATCATGCAAATCGAATATTAAGCACTGCTAAGCATTGCACAGCACTGCTACCCAGACTACTGACAGGATACTACCAGTGGGAGAAAAAGTGTCAACCTGCAAAGTCTAATCTTAAACAAACGCATGTTCATCCCTAGTGGGACGACCCCAAAAAGTCTGCTAAAAAGAGTCCTCGGGGTAACATACCATGCTTTACAGGTAAGCAAAGAAGGATATGCATGTTTGCAGACTGAATGTGTGGGAACCTTAAAGATCCATGGGGTGAGACAACGTACATGATGGGTCCTGAGAAGTGGAGAGTGGGCAATGTGTAGTGGTGTGGTGAGATTCGAATGGAACCTGTAGGAAGGATGATTGATGTGGAGGAGGGAAGGGGTGGAGGGAATGATGGGGGACATTATGGGTCGAGGCATGCCGGGGTTGGATGGACCCGTTCTAATGGGACCACTCCATGGATGTAAGTGAGAAAGGGAGGGGAACAGGAAGGTAACTGAGACATACCATTTCCCATCGAAAAGCACAGTATGAGTAATATGTGTGTTGTATAACCCATGGAATAACATATATATAAATATATATATATATATATATATATATATATATATATATATATATATATATATAGATATATATATATATATATATATATATATATATATATATATATATATATATATATATAAACTGGAGAACAGCTCCCACGAAGGAATATATATATATATATATATATATATATATATATATATATATATATATATATATATATGTGCATATATGACCTAGAGTACTGCAGGAATTGCACATGTGAGGTGTCAGTATCATTATGCATAAAGCAGTAGTCAGGTTAAGCAGCAAGAAGCAGTAATAAGCATATGTCAGCACCAGTAAGCGAGTATAAGGCCGTGTGTGCGGTTTGCGCGAAAGTAAGTACTGCTAATTTCTGGTTACAGTGTCTTATACCCAGTAAGCCTCTAAATTGCTTAACCTGTGTAGACAGTGCTTACCCCATGCAAACCTGCTTACAACTGCTCAAAAGTACCTTAATCACGCTGTATCCAACCCTTGTTCTGCCTAGCAAAAAAATAAACTGCCTCTGCAAGGCTCAAACTCAGGATCCTGCACACTATAGTCACAATAGTTAACCAGCAGGCCATCATATCAATAGATATGGATGAAGTATCAGCCAACTAATCCTCACCACAGGAAAGTCAAACCAAACGTGAACTGAATCTATGTACAGTGTGATGTTGGATAACCTGCTACAGAACATAAATATGTGAACTGGAGTACTGCAGTAAGTATAGATATGAGGTGTTATTGTAATAAAGTGTAGAAGCCCCCAGGTCCCCATACAGTGTATGTACACATGAATCACGGATACCAGACACATATATAACCTGTCATGAAGAATAAATCATTGCCAAATGGCAAATGTAGTGCTAATTAACTATTAAGCAATGCTAACTGCAGCACAGCTCAAGTTAGTAAGTGTAAGCAATGTGTAGGTGAGCTAATTCAATCTGCCTAGTGGTATACCACTTTAAGCAGTGCCAACCTCGTGTAAGCAGGTCTGCCCATAGCTTAGCCTATTCAAAACTGGCCAATCATGGGGAAGTGCAGGAAAATGGTCATATTTAAACCCCACAGGTGGGAATACTACTCATAACTGGTTGCAGCTTCCTACTCTAGGCGGAATGGCTGGTGTGGGTGAAGGCACTCAATTTAGAGTGCAGCGCTGGGGCATCCAGGAGTCAAAAATCATGGTATGGCTCCTGGTAAAACATCATGATCAGAGACTACTGCAGGGCCAGTACCAGGGCTCGCAGTATAAAACGGAGGCCTGGGACAGTCTCACCCGTGACCTCACCAGTGCCACAAGTATCCCCCGGACTGGTGAGCAGGTCAGACACCACCATGCTGATCTGAAGCGGCAGAGGGGGGATGTACTGGAACAGCAGGAGTCTCGGCAGATGTGCAATGCCCCAGGACTGAGTAAGTACTCATTCTACTAAGTAGTAAATAATTGCCTAGCTTGTGTATACTATGGATAGGTATGGCTAAATGTCACTGCATTTCTCTGACAGCTGCAGATGAGCTGGTTGCGAACCAGCAAGCCCATGATGCTAGACTGCAAAGGCTGCGTTGTGAGGCAGGTTAGCAATCAGTCTGCATGTACTGTCATAACAAATAAATATAAGAAATGTAAAGAAAATAAGTCACACTGCTGCTGCACAGACCAAATCCACTTTATTGTTGTACGAATCCACAACAACACGGAAATTTCCAAAGCAAACACGAAGAACTCAACAGCTTAGACTGCACACACAGATTTGCACACACAGATTGAGCACTTTCTACGCCCATACAAACAGGGACTTCATCAGAATCTGGTGTCCAGTTACCCAATCTCCTTAAATAACCAACAATTAAAGGCAACACCATATAAATTAACACATCTTTAAACCCCCCCAATAAATATACCTATCACTCTAGCCAAGTACGGAACACATACACAACTTTTTCCTAATGTCTGTTAAAATCAATCTATAAAATGCTTTTGACAAATATTAAAAATAACATCTAAAAATATGTAAAATATGTAATGAATATACACAAAATGTGTAAACATTGTAAAACATGGCTAAACCAAACAGCTAGCTTTCCTAGTTGAAATAGGCTTAATTGAAATAATTTCATTAAGACCTGGACTTTGGCTTGCTTGTAGTTTAATCTTCCATCTGACCTCTCTTTCCTCTATGTAGCTTTTAAACCCCCCACCCCATGGGGTTTGCCAAAACCTTATCCAGGATGGCAAACTTAAAACCAAAAAAAGTGGGACAACTAATAGAATGTTTAAACAGGGAATTATTGTTATTGCTGGTAGAAATTTGGTACATGTGTTCATATATCCTGTCCCTTAATCTTCTTTCAGTTTTACCAACATAAAAACTGGGACAGGATGAACACATGGCCAAATATATCACACCTTTACTCTGGCAATTACCATAACTGAACTTTATCTTGGTTTCCAAGTCTTGCATTATCTTCTGTATAAATATGTTTACACTGGGAGCAGTTTCCACTTTTTGTGCCATATTTGTCAGTGCTTTTTGGGACATTTTCAAAGCTTTTCTTAAGGTTTACCCCCATCTTAAAAAAAAAAATAAGTCTAACACCCACTACTGACCACAGCTTTGAATTGTTCCTTAAAATAGCCCAATTACTTTCAACAATCTTTTTCACCTCTTTTGCCTTATTACAAAAAGGGACCACCATGACTCTCTCAAATTCTTTGTTCACCTCCCCTTCTAGTTGTACATCATTTCTAATACCTTCAGGTCTACCCAACAGAGGTTTATATTTCTTCCCCCACTCTTTCCTAACATAATCAAGGTTTTCTTGAATAATCTTATGGGGGTACCCCCTTTCTTTAAATAAAGTAACTACTTTTTGTAATTCACTTTCTATATCTTCAAAATGGGACATCCCAGCAGTGTGACTTATTTTCTTTGCATTTGTTGTTCCTGACACTGCTTTCAGTTCTGTTTCTTTGTTTAAATAAATATAAGAGCCTTAGAAAGTGTTGTACCAGTAGAAATAAATGTGTAATGGTCTGTGAATAAAGGTATAACCCCTGGAGTGCTTCTGTTTACTCTTCTCTCATATGTTGGCGATCTGTTCCATACTATAAATAGTAATGTTGTATCTTAAGCAGTGTCACCCACACCGTGGTATGCAGATAAAATGGGCATGAAGTCCTGCATGTTGGAAGTGCCAAGAGGTCAGTTATATTGTACAAGTTAGGGAGACTTAGATAGAAAACAGTTGAAAGCTGTACATCAATTCCCTGATAGCACAGTCTACTGTGATGTTAACTATAATATTTTGTCACACACAGCAGGGGGTTGAATCCTGGGAGTCCTACTAAGTTTTATAGATAATCATACCACACAACTGTACAAATTTTGATACAATGTTCAGATAGAAAGCTGTATGCATACTTACACCCACCAACAGTACAGAATTTGCTAGAATGTTCAAAATATACGTTGTATGCATAATCATACCCCACAACTGTTCTAATCTGTCCAGTATGTCCAGATAAATGGCCCATATCACCAACTTGGTACCCTGTTCCCCTGAAAATCCAGTGTGATGCTCCAAGAATTGTAGGCAGCTGTCAATGACATATAACTGGTATTCAAACATGTACATAGTCAGAGAATGTATACGGAAACAAACCTGTCATTCTAGCACCTCACCAAAAGTGTATAACAGCAACTCTCAACATATGTTGCATTAACACCTGCAGCCTGTCACACCTGTATGTAAGACACAGGTCATGTCTATAATAATGTATAAACATACCAGTGTACACTATAAGGCCATTGTGTAGTGTAATAATACATGTAAGGGAAAGACCACTGCAATGGCTAAGAATGTTGTGAAAACTACAAGGATATATTAGTTGTTAATTGAAGTCTCTCTCTCGCCCCTACCATATATGCATAATAACCCAATGACACTCCTCTACTGGTATGAGTACACGCCAAACTTTTGTTGGGACATATGTCCTAATGGTTTATAAATATTCACATTTGTTTCTATGCATGTGCCATGTGAAATTACACCCATATTGGTGGCGTGTTGCCATCAATGAAACCTGCATGCTCTTGTAATGGCCACTGTTGTTCCATATATGCATGTGTTCTTCTTCCTCTGCAACTGTGTTAAATCTGGTGTGTTGGGTTAATGGGAATACTTATGTGTGCTGTTATAACTAATCCTGAATGCTATTGACTGTTACTAACCATATCTGTTGTAAACCTGTGACAACACAGCTCGTATGGGAAGGCCAGTCCCAGCGGATCCACCTGTCCCATCTCAGCTGACCATGGTACCGGGCAGCAGCACATCTGGGGACCAGCCTGGGACCTCCTCCTCCATGAGCCCTGCACCACCTTTGGGTGGAACTGCTGCAGGGGATGGGGCTCACCCCCCCCATCGGAGCGGGTGCGGAGGGGAACCTGCCACCCATCAGCAGGTCCAGGCCGTGGTGTGTAAGGAGCTTGATCTGGAATATTGAGAGTGGCTACGCCAGCTTGAGGGCCGAGTGGCACTATTAGATGGTGAGTCTGCCCCTCCTACACAGCCCCTCAGCACAGCCACCTTCAGCGCCATGAAGGTGCCATGGTGACTGCCCATGGGTGGAGACCTCAGTCCCACTGTTTCCAGTTTTGGGCTCATGGGCTTGTGACTTCCAAACACCTCTCCCCATCCAAGGTGTTTACCCCCCATGTGTCATATACCAGTCCTGTATGCACCTTGTGTGTCTTGTCTGTTAACCTACCCAACCTACCTCTCCAAATATACCTACTACCCCTCCCCAACATCCCACTCTCACCTGAAAAAAAAGGGCAATCTGTTCCCACAAAAAAAATCTCGCCCCATACATAGCTGTCCATTTCGCACACGTGTCCACTGGACACATATAATCTGGTCTAATTGGCATCACAATGAATATATGTTGTCCTCACCCACTCCCAGGGGTTTGAGGGTCCAGATGTACCTGCAAATATAGTGTATATGCACAGCTGTTGCTGTAGACGAAATGGGCAGCTATGGACCTTTCCTATACCCTTCCTGCACATGCCTAGCTATTTTCCCTACTGACTTTCCCTCTTTGTGCTTTGTTTTTCAACACTATCCTATCAACCCCTTTTCTTTTCTTTTACAGGAATTAGCATGGGGGTAAGTGGCAGTAAACACTGTTAAGCAGCGGTAAGTGAGTTTGTGTGGGCGTGCCCGGGGGTAAGCTATGCCTGCACAGGTTGAGAAATTCGAAGCTAACTGACTGTAAGAAAACATAAGCGGAGGTTGGCAGTGCTTACCGTTGCGCAAATTCACACAAACCCACTTACAACTGCTTAAAAGTGCCTCAATCACTCTGTAGCCAACGTCCCTTGTTCTGCTCAGCAAGAAAACAAACTGCCTCTCCAAGGCTCAAACTCAGGACCCTGCACTTCATACACAAAGTGATTTACCACTAAACCATGGCAGATATACATAACCTGACGTTTTCACAAACATATCATGCAGCACAATCAGTCAACAGTACAGGAAATGTACTATTATCACACCACATAACCTGTTAATGCAAGAAGTCTGGATAAAGTATGCCACACTGTGGGTACAAATAGGGATATAAGTCAACTAATGCGCTGATACACTTAAAATGTTGCTAGTTATACAGTTATATGTATTAGAACACATGTAGAAGGAGATGAAGTCTGAAACACAAAAGTATTGCCACTAGTTACTGACTTCAATGCTGCGATCATCCATGACAATTGCCAAGTGAATGAGGAACAGGCCAAAATATGAGCTGAACATGCATGGACATATGGACAGATATATATCTGTAAATGTAGACAGATAGACAGCTATATGTAGATATATATATATATATATATATATATATATATATATATATATATATATATATATATATATATATCTATATTAATGTATGACTCATAAATAATAATATAACAGCAGCAATTGTATATAAATACATACATATGTTTATATATATATATATATATATATATATATACAGATTTATATATCTATAGATACATATATATAGATATGATATATATATATATATATATATATATATATATATATATATATATATACATATATATATATATATATATATATATATATATATATATATATATATAGGTACATACCCATATACACACACAAAAGGTATGAGTAGCCATACATATGTCGAAGTAGTGTGGAAGTACTGGGTGCAAAGTATATCTCTCAGCCACAAGCCCTTCAACTGGCACCTGTGAAATGTGCAGTGTGACAACCATTCCCACAAATGAGACTACTGACATTAAACATATACCCACCCACAATTCAAAGGACATGACATGACACACAGGTATGCATGCATAGATAATCTTTATTCCTGTACTATACAATAATGTATGCCAGTACTGACATCACATAAGGTTTGAAATATGTAATCAGTCATGAATGCAAGGCCCACACAAAACAGTAGATGCAAGCAATGTGTATATATACCATACTATGCTGTCCAGGCCAAGGCCTTCAATTATTACAACAGTAGAAACAGGATTTGTCTTCAGGATACATAACAATCAACAATTACAGATGTAGTTCAGCAGCCTCCAATTACACCCTGTAGTCAAGCCCTAGGGGGAAAAGTAGCATATGTGTTAATGTCACAGTATATTGTGCATAACATTGCTTAACCTAACATCTCACTATCACACTGAATGTCCCTCTTCTTAACAGATATATCACTGAAAAGGTGCCATAGCTTAGATTAATGGCATAGAACCACCCCTCATAGAAGGCTGTACAAGGGCAAGGAACACTGTGTACTACACACATACCTCTGGAATGTACAAGGGCACATATGTGTTCTCCAGCTGTTGCCCCCATATATATGGACTTGGCCCAACAGTTAGTGTGGGAGTCCATGACATGACTGGGATGATAGCACTAATGCTAGCAGTAAATAATGATACGTCATTACCTAACAACCCTTCCTGTATTACAGCAGGACAAAGACTGTCATAAATGTATAGAACAGAGGCAGGAACATAGTGCCATATTTGCATTATTGCTGTTACACACCCTGGAAAGTGCTGGTGTTACAGGATTCGTTGCAGCATACCCTTATGCAGGGATACGACATTGAAATACAAATGGATGTAGCCATGTACAGACAGCACTCAACAGACAGAATGCCACAGATATATTTGGGACAATGCCTGTGTGTTGCACAGACAAAACCTAACAGCCAATCCCCCTGGTATCATATGGATAGGCCCACAGTTGAGAGCTATGCAGACAGACAACATTCCATGAAAAAGTACCATGTACACAGACACCCTGTAAGAACAGCAAGATACATTGCACACAACAACACTATTCACGCTGTCTGTAGGTCTGTAACCTTACCCAAATGTGGATTTGGCCTGTGTCTGCAGGTTCTGCTGTAAGAGGTATTGCTACCTGCTGTCTGTAACACTGATGACCACACACAGGAAGGATGTCATCTATACTGTAAAGGAGAAGGGACAATGCCCACAGAAGGCAGCAATTTATAGTACAGGGTTGCCATGACAGTGGTTATCTGAAGTACTACACAGCAGGCTGCATGCAATTAACAACTAGTGGACACTGACTGGTGCAGAGGCCACCACCCAATCATGTGCAATACCAACAAAAGCATGCTGCAATCTATTTAAACCAGCTCAATCACTCTACTGGAGAGACTGAGAGAGAGAGAGAGAAAAGAGAGAGAGAGAGAGAGAGAGAGAGGAAAAAAAAAATCTTCAAGAAAGTTCACAAAGCTCAGGGTTGTATTACAGCGGAAACAACATAACAGGTATGTGAAATAGATATGCATTTACTGGCATGTAGTATATGGCATAAACTAATAGGATGTATACTGTGAAAGGCTGTATATATGCCATCTGTACTTGTTCCTGTAATGATGTTGTGCTCAACAACTGCACTGGACAGTAGTATCGGTCCCTGTGGGCAGTGGGACATATCTGTCAAATGTGCAGAGCAGCAGTGAATGGCAAATATGTGACCCATGATATCTGTGTTCTGTAAATTACTGTGGCCAATGGCTGGTGGAGGTATTTATACTGCCATGATAGACACATGGGTGAGAGACCACACCACCTGCAGGGCAGTCATGTTAAAGTGTAGCACAGCATGCCCAACTGCCATAGCAGTATAATATGCTTATCTAACGTTTGTCACCATATATTCCCCTCTAATGTTGGTCTGTGTTCACATGTGACACCTGTCTGTGTTGCAGCAAGGCAGAACAGTTCTGCTGTGAAGTAAAGAGGGTACATGAGTGTGGTCCAGATGTTCGTATGCACCCCACATACAGATACATATTCACAGCTGTGTATGTGTACAGAACCTCAGACAGTTATACATTTATATAAGTATATAAACAACACAAAATGATATCTACGCATATATGCGCATATGTATATATAAATATATGTATGTATATATATATATATATATATATATATATATATATATATATATATATATACACAGACAGATATATGTGTGTGTGTGTGTGTGTGTGTGTGTATGTTGACATACACACACACACACACACACACACACACACACACACACACACACACACACACACACACACACAAACACACACACACACACACATATATATATATATGTCAATACATTTCCCCTGCCATGACATGTGTGAGAGAACATCACACATCAATACACAACATACCTACACACCAGTACATGGCTGTAAGATGGAGTGTGGAGTGAGGTGTGTAACCCATGTTGGGAACACATTGCAATTGTATGGGATGGTGGGATATATATGTTGTTGAAAGGTATTAGGCACATATTGGTATGTAGGTCTGGTTGAGTAACAAACAAGACAGCATACAGGGCTGGTATATGACACATGTGGTGGTTAAACACTGTGGACGGATAGTTACATTTGGAATATGGAGGCCATTGAGCCCCCACAAGAGAACAAAGGGAACATGGTGCCCACCCATGGACAGTCTCAACAGCATCTACATGGACAAAAAGGTGCCTGGGCTGTGTGCTGGGCAGGAGGGACATGCATTTCGAACCTTGTGTATGTGTACTGCATGGCTCCAGGTGATGTAGCACATACCTCATGTCACTGTGGACCTCCCTATGCCCAATAACTTTGACCTACTTAGGTGACAGACACGTCTGTGTGCTCCATGGGGGGCACCATCCCTTGAGGTGGTTCCACATGAAGGTAGTGATGGAACAGTAGATAATGAGATTCCATGGTGGGTCATGGATGTGATGTGGAACTGGTAACAAATGCACATTAGGTTTGAGTTGTGTTCCTGCTGTCAAATAATCCCTACACATACTGGTGTGTAACTGTCATGGAACATATGTGGACTGTAATAGTCCACACAATCCCAGAACATGTCCAACAGCATGCATAGATACCCCCAAATACTACAGAATGGCAGATGTGTAGCAATCACATAACAGTCCTACCACATGCATATGTGGAAACATAGTGGAAGTGACAATGGCATGCAGGTGTAATACCCTGTAACAGCCCTGCAACTCTAGTGTCCCCACAGGGAGCATGTCTATAACCACATAGCAGAAAGTGTTGTACAATTCAATATATGGCCCAATGGTACACATACCGGACACATACCACTAGCGTAGTGTGAACATTATGTTGGAGCCGATATGATGGCGGGAGACTGATATGTGTATTGTATTATGGTAAACTTGACATATGAGTTGCTCAGACATATTTCCATCATTATGTCTTTCAGGGAGTATGGCACACCTGAGAAACCCCTGATACAGTGCCGCTGAGGAGGAAATCATCATCAACAGCATTATCCACAACTATCAGCTGCTGATCTCATGGACAAGCATGGACCAGCAGGAGAGAACAGCCATGTGGATTGATGTGATCCGCAGGGTGAATGAGGTGGGGATGTACAGCCGAACTTATGAGTAGGTCCGGCACCACTGTAGTGACTTGCTCTGACAAGTACGCCATCGTGCCGCTACCATCCAGGGTGGCCACCTTGCAAAAGGGGGGGGCATAAAATCCATCCCCCCTCACCAGAGTGGAGGAGCTGCTCATTAGCCTGGTAGCACCTGCCCGCCTGCAAGAGCTCCAGACCTATATGGTCATGGAGGTGGGTGCTACTCACACACCACACATTGAGCATGCAGGTAAGGTTGCAGGGCATATCAGTAGACTACTGTAGTGTATGCATCTGTACAGGTAGACCATGCATATGTGAGATGAGGGATATGTTGCTGTGTAGTACTGATAAGTAGTAATGCATAAACTGTAGTACTGTGGACTTCAGCTGTTGTTGTACTGTAACATTGCAGCCACCCTGTAGCAATGCCACAGCTGTGGCCACTGGCATCAACTCTATCCCATGTCAATGTAGGTACCTCTGGGATACCAGCAAGGCAGAAGCCCGATGTCAGTGAGTATGGTTTAAGGTTATGCTTGGTAATTCACTGTGCATGTCATAGCTAAGGTATAGGCCATGTACACATCTAACACACCTACCCATAATGCATGCTGTACATGTGCACTGACACAGCCCTCACCTCACTAATTGGATTACCAGCCTCAAACACATGCAATACACAGTCCATCTCAGACATGTGTGGCTACACTACAGTGCACATTGCCCAGGCACAGCTGACATCTGCCCAACATACACAGCTATGTCATACACAGAGCAATTGGACATACTACATATAATGACATCCCACTCCCTCTGCTAACACACCCTCCAGGGTCCTAAACCTAATCAACACATTACATAGAACATACTGGAGGGATAGGGCCCTGTTCTGGGGAATCACCACACCCTGTAACGGACTACCCCGTACATGTCAGGCAATGCTGCTCATTGGCCGTCTTGATAGAAAGACTTGGCAATTGGATAGGGAATGGGGAATACATCCTAGGTAGCAAGTGTGTGCCACAGCCTGACAGGGGCACAGGGGAATAACATTAGTGGGTGGTGCATGGCAGGAAACCCTGTGGCTAGGCTTATGTAGGCCCCAGGACTAATAGACCAGTACTCACCTATGAACCTATGTGTACCACAGGCAACATCAGCCAGGGCCTAATCATCGTCAATAATGGTCTCTACACTCACCATAGATACAGTACATTGTCTCTGTGGTTGGTCTAATGGTAATCTACCACTCACACATGCACCACTGATGATGACATATGTAAATACACATCAAGCAGTCACTAAACACGTGCCCACATGTGATCCAGGAACACACAGAGGCTGTGAGCAGCAGCAGAAACACACCTGACACACAGAGACACATCCTGCAATTGTGTGTACACCCGTGAGGTATGGTGTACAGTACATGCCAGGGTGCTGAACAGATGCACAACAATGCTGTGGACATGGGTGCAGTGGGTTCCAGGGGAAGGGCCATCACCTACAAACAGAAGCCATGCATCACAGCCATGTATAATGTTGGTAATGGGGATTGACTATAGTTGCACTGCATGCTGTTCAGCCCCACATGTCCTGTATGCTGACATGTGTGTAATTACAGGTATGTGTGTGATACTGTACTGCACCATCGCCTGCTATTGTGTGTGTGTTATGGGATTTTGGTAGCTGTCTGTAGGTACTGACTGGTGAAGTGTATGGGTTGCCATGTATGTTGACTGCATGTGTGTGTGTGTGTGTGTGTGTGTGTGTGTGTGTGTGTGTGTGTGTGTGTGTGGGTGTGTGTGTATTTACTGTTTAGCAGTGTTGTACATGTCTTACAGTCTGTTCCCTGTTTTCCCCTCACAGGTGGTGAGGTGGAGCTGGGTCCCCCCTGCAGGGAATCTGATGTCTCTGATACAGACAGTGACCATGAAGATAGGTGTGTTGAGGCACAGGAAGGGTCATCACGGGCTGCCGCTGGGCCACCACTTGACAACCCACACGTATCCACATCATCCACACACACAGTCACACTGCCTCTGCACACCTCATTACCATTGGCCCTAGCTGAGGGACAGCCTATGGTTGGCATGAGCCAGGACAGTGTGGTATCTCTGGCACATGTGTCAGGACACAGCAGCCATAGCCAGATGTCTGGTGGGGTATCACATAGGCAGATGTGCAGGGGTGCTCATAGGAGCACTGCTGGTCATCATGCCCCTGGCAGACGTGCAACATCTATTTCAACCACACGCATGTTCCAGACTGTCATGGAGGTACAGGCATGAATGGAATGATACACCAAGCAGGGTCTAAGGGCGCAGAGGGTTCATCACACCTCTGTAACTGACAGCATCCATGACCTAGCAGGTGCCATTCGTAATTACACCGAGGTCATGGATAGACGGTGGGGTGAGACATTGGAACTCATCCACAATGTCATGTCTATGTGTTAGGACAGGGAGGGACGGTTGCCATGGCCACATGGATGTATGCCAGCAACACCAGCAGCTGGAGGTCGCCGTGGACGTCCAACAGTCACAGCCACTCCCGTAGTGGCAGTACCAGCCCCAGCACTGTGGGGGGATGTCCAAAACCCATCATAGCAGACCACATGCATGTGGTCCTGGCCAGTCCCAGGAGGGACCTGGATCCAGTGGATGTCTGTCAAACTCGGGGGACAGTACTCGGTCTGGCTCTGTACCTGATACTGCCTGTAGCACCCCTGCCAGGCACAGGTCCCGTGTCTGTGGCCGGAGATGGTGAACTGCAAACCCTGCCGGGTACAGTCTGCAGCTGTCCCACAATTCCCTGAATAGGTCAGCCACATGGAGGAACTGTGTGCATGCAGACACACAAACATAAACAACGAACCTAGGGCAACCACATACCTGCACACACGACATCACCAGTGGCTCATAACAATACTCAGCCCCCCCAACACACACACACACACACACACACACACACACACACACACACACACACACACACACACACACACACACACACACACACACACACACACACACACACACACACACACACACACACACACGTTGTCAATTGTATGGCTCAGCCTAGGCCTCTGGCAAACCAACAACACACCCTGCGCATATGATGATACCTGTGCCACTCCCTGACATCTGTAACATCGATGCAGGGACAGGCTAACATGGTTCTGATGCACAGGGTGACTGTACAACAGTGTAGCAATGGAATGATGTGTAGCATGTTGTCAGCAATAAAGTGAAATGCTAATATCTTGGAAGGTGTAGCTGTGCAGCCATGATGCATCATAGCTTTAATTAACAATGCTGTATTGTCACCAGTATCTGTTCAGATTGTGTTGTGTTTGTCCATGTGCCACATGGCTGATGGTTGTAGTGGTGTCAGTAGGCCTTTTACAGTGGACACCAGTAAGTGTAGTGGGTGGTACACATGCCATGGCTGGGTACAACACACAGTGCCTTTGGTTATGATGCAGTACAGGTACAGGAGTGTACACATGGAGGTATGTCCCAGTGCAGGTAACACATCTGTTGCACATGTAATCCAACCAAGACAGGATAGGCACAACCACACAGTGCTATATATGCAGTCTGCAATGTGGATGACATTGAACATGCTAACAGCAGGGTGTATGTCCCTCTCCCCACTCTATTGCAATCCTCACCTAAGTAACATGTGTGTGCCAATGCCAGTGGCATAGTCCTACCCTTAGGAGAGTGTGAGGTGCTCAACGACTGTGAATGGTGTAGACAACAACTAACAACCTGATTAGATACACTGTACAGTATTATATACAGCTATATAGGGGACAGATGCAACAGTAACTGCAATTATGGCAGTCGTGTCCACAACAGCCACGCCCAGTGAGTTATAACAACCCCAGTAGTGCTGCACACCTCAACAGTGTGGAGGAGGGCATTGACACATCTATGACCTGTGAAGGACTGTATGCCCACAGGATGGCACCTGTGGTATGTTGGCATATGACAAGCAGTCCTGGTGGAAACATATCCTGTGAATGGAGGTAGATCCTGTAACAACTACACACATTCCAACAAGCAGGATGGTGTACAAAAGCCTTCTATGATCTGCACAGACATTGTGCACCTCCTAACCCTCATCTGCACCTGTCATGATAGGGTTAAGGAGGTATACCAGGTTCAGGTTGTATTCTCTCCCTCTGACAAGTCCAACATTGGCAGGGTCCCGTGTGATGAGATAACCAGTGACATTGGCCATGGGTTCATTGTTGGTATGTTCCATGTCCCTGCAGACTACAATCATCAGGCTACTGGGTGGTAGTTCCCAGCTGACATGGTGGGTTTGTGGATGTCCTTGCCAACATTGGTGAAACCATTGTCAGGTGTAGGGCTATTGGATTGTATGAGGGATCCCAGCTACTTACTGCACCTGTCCAGGGGGTTCCCCCAAGCATGACATGTCACTTGACTGTACTGCATGATATGTTAGTAATGCCAGCCTTACATCCTACAGGTGGTATGGAGCACTTTTAACATGTACTGCCCTTGTTGTGTAGGGTACTGCTTATGGGACCTGCTAAGGTTGGTATTGTATTGCAGGCCAGACGTATTTGGCTGGGGGGGATACCTAT